>NW_024870701.1:15272500-15527500 GCF_019054845.1 Dipodomys spectabilis | reverse complement strand
CTAAGCCGCATTCCCAGCCCTCCTTTTTTTTTTTTCCTTTCTCCTCCTCTTCTCCTCCTCCTCTTCCTCTTCCTCTTCCTGATCCTCCTCCTCTTCTTCCTCCTCCTTCTCCATCATCATCATCATCATCATCATCATCATCATCATCATCATCATCATCATCATCATTTGTACCATACATTTGTTGAAAAAGTTGTCTTTGCCTTCATGGAATTTCTGGTTTGCACCTTTTAAAATATTGCTGAATTTTATTTAATCTAATATTTTGTTGAGTGTCTATATTCATGAGGGCTGTTGGTGTGTATTTTTTTTTAATGCATACTTTTGATACCATGGTAGCAAATGCAGAAAACAGAATTTGTTGTGTTTATCTAATGCTGGGGTTTGAACTTAGGGCCCCATGTTCCCTCTTCTTGCTTGCTTGACTAATACTTTACCATTTTGAGCCACACTTTTAGCCCTTCTCTTAGGTTTTCTGGAAGAGATTAGTTTTAAAATTGTGAATCTAGTTTCTTTCATTGTCAGAGCTATTCAAATGATATATTTTGTATTAGTGAGTTGTGGCAACCATTGTTTTTTTGAGGAAATGGCTCATTTTGTTAAGGTATCTAATGTATTTTTGGAGTTGTTCAAAGTCTTGACTTGTACTGATTTTCTTTTTCTTTTTTGGTCCGGTTGTGGGGCCTGAACTCTGGGCCTGGGCAATGTCCCTCAGCTCTTCAGCTCAAGGCTAGCGCTCTACCACTTGAGCCACAGCGCCACTTCTGGCCTTTTTTTTCTGCTTATGTGTTGCTGAGGAATCGAACCCAGGGCCTCATGCATGCAAGGCAAGAGCTCTACCACTGAGCCACCTTCCCAGCCCACTTGTACTGATTTCTAAAGGTCTGTAATGATATCTCTGAGTAATTCCTGATACTGATGATTTCTGTCTTCTCTTTTTTTCTTTACCATTCTGGCTAAAGAGTTTTAGTTGTACTGGTCTTTGCAAAGAATTGTATATTAATTTTTTTCTCTATTTTCAATTTAACTGATCTCACCCTTATTTCCTTTCTTTTACTGCTTGGTTTTGGTCTTTCCCCCTTTTTTGTGTGCTAGCCACTCAGACTTGGTGCTTGCTCTGCTCGCTGGTCCATGGCTTGCTGTTTACCACTTGAGCCATACCTCCACCTCAACTTTTTGCTAGTTAATTGGAGAGTTTTGCAGCATTTTCTGCTTAGGTTGGCTTTTAATTGTGATGATCCAGGCATGAGCTAATTGATGGTTAGTTCCTCACATGTTCTTAAGATAGGAGCTCAGATTAGTTATTTGAGACTGTTGTTTTCCAGTATATGCATTTAGTGTTATTTATTTATTTATTTTGTTGGTCATGGGCCTGAACTCTGGTCCTGGGCGCTGTACCTCAGCTCTTCAGCTGAAGGTTAGCACTCTACCACTTGAGCCATAGTGCCACTTCTGGTTTTCTGGAGATAAGAGTCTCACGGACTTTCCTGCCTAGGCTGGCTAGGATCACGGGTGTGAGCCACTGGCGCCCGGCTAGTGTTATTTTTTTAGATCTTCTCAGTACTACTTCACCTATGTCACACTTATTTTTAACATTTTTGTAGTTGAAAGCATTTCTATGATAACTGCTTTTAAAGTGTTTGTCAGGTGTTTCTGATATCTTTGTCCAGTTAGTGTTGGCATATGTAGATAGTCGTTTTTTTTTTCTTTCTTAATTTGAGTCTTTCTGGCTTATGTAATGAAATTCTCGTCCTTATTTTATTTTGTTTCAGCTGGGTTTCTCTGACAATGCCTCATCCCAAGAGGGAGATGCTCTTGGGTACTGTTGGTGTGAGTGGGAGTTCCAGCTCTCTACTAGGCCTTCACTCGACATCATAGGGAGATTAAAAAAAAAAAAAATCTGTGGCTCCATTGCTGCTAGGTTTTTATGAGAGTTGTAATCTTCTCTCAAGTTTCCTGTGACATAACCCTATTTGGGAGTGCCTCCTTATTTCTAGCTGGAGATGGAAGTCTAGGCTCTTTTCTTTTCCTTCTCTGATACTGCCTTGGTGTAAGGTAATGAGCTTTACAAAAGACTTAAGTTATGGTATATTCTTAGTCATTGACACCTTAACTTCAATGACAAATGTTCAAACTCTGTTGTCACTCCATTGTCACTGAAGAATCAGATTATTCTTCTTATATTCTTATTGAAGATTCCTTCCACTGAATATAGTTAGTTCTCATATTGCTGTTTTCTGAATTATTGTAACAGAGAAAGACTCCTGATTGGCTAGCCTTAGTCACATGACCATTTCCTGTCTGTAAAGTAATCTGACAGTGACTTTTCTACTATTTGTGGTAGAGAAGATTCATGACATCAGCATATCTCAAATCAATGAAAATAGTTATGTTTCAATAAAGAAATAGCATTTGCTTTGGATCTCAAAGGTACATTTCTAACACATAGAGATGAATGAGGAAGATGGTTTTAGTAGATTACTTTGGGGGCCAAGAGAAGAGTGTGACATTCTCATAGGAATTATAGGAAAGCTATACTAGAGTTGAAGGTGGAAGTTTCAGGCCCAGGAAATTTGTGTGTTTCAAGGATCCTATGGAACCTAGGAAGCACAGAGGAGTGAAAGATTCTTCGTTTTCTTTACCGTTAGGTAATCAGTGGGCTGATTCCAGCATACCCAGATAGACAGAATTGTTTTAAGGATACTCCTTAGAATTTACAAGTGATATGCACTGAAACTGATTTTTTTCTTGCAAATAAATTTATTACAATATTAGAAGATATGTAAACTTAGCTCCTGTGAAACTTTAATGCTCCCACTGTATGATTTTTTTTTTTTTTTATAACAGCCATTGTGGGATTTGGTATGGATGCAGGTTCTATCTTTTCTTTTGCCAGCTAGTAAGAGAATTGAAATTTGGTTTAAAGTTTGGAAAAAAGGTTGGAAGATGCATGCTGAAGAACGCCAGTCTTCAGTAGTTGAGTGTGTGTTGACATAACCATTTCTTCCCTCTTTTTTTTCTTTCTTTTGCTACCTTGGCCTTTTAATCATACTTATTTCATGCCATAAAAACTGTAAGTAAAGATCCACTGTGATGAAAAGTATATATATCCAAAGGGTTGTATCAAAAATCGAAAGTAAATAAATCTAGTCACATCTTTAAGACAGAAGAGTTCCCTGCCCATATTCATTATCAGCGTAGCTCTTTGTGAAGAACACACTGAGAGAAATAATGGCTCACAATGTTTCTGACTTTATGGTCACAAGTATGTTTAATGAGGTTATTTTTTGTGCCAGTCCTGGGGCTGAACTGAGTGCCTGGGCACTGTCCCTGAGCTTCTTTTGCTCAAGGCTAGTGCTTTACCACTTAATCCACAACTCCATTTCTGGCTATTTTAGTAGTTTAGTTTCAATGAAAGTCTCACAGACTTTCCTGCTTGGACTGGCTTTGAACTGTGATCCTCAAATCCTGGCATTTTGACTAGCTAGAATTACAGTCATAGGCCACTGTTGTCCAGCTTGCATTGGTTTTTTGGGGGGTAAGGTTTTGCTTTATGCCCTTATAGGCATGGGCTGCAATATTCCTACTTGTGTTTCCTTGTGTCACTGAAAATGACAGGTGTTCACCATTGTCCTCAGATAGCCGTTATGTTTTCTATAGCCCAGATAACAGGCACCTTCCATTGCACTCAAGTATTACTAGGCTGGCCTCAAACTCTGATTCCTCCATCTCTCCTCAAGTAGCTAGGACTACAAGCTTGACCTATTTTCACATTTTTATTGCTTTTAAATATGTTTGTTATAAAATTTAGAACAGCAGACTAGAATAAAATTGCAAAGTAAGAAATGTGCAAGTCTTTTGTTTTGAGACGTAGTCTCATTGCGTACCCCGGGCTAGTCTCAAACTTACCATGGAGCCCAGGCTGGCTTTAAACTCTTAATCTTTCCATCTCAGCCTCTAGTGTGCTAGGATTATAGGTCTGTGCCAGCTGCTTGGCTTAGGAATTTAGTTTTCCTCAAGAAATTTAAAGTTAATTCTAAATATCATTAGAGACATCTTGACAGAAAAGTCAGGATGATTTTGAAGGGAAAATAATAGAGGTAATGAAGTTTTTTAGTTATCCTGGCAGATTATGTATCATATACTCGAGTAGGAATATAAATGAGTAGAACAAAGATTTGGAGAGACCCATTTTATATAGACGTTCAGTAAATTGGGCACTTCAAATCCCTGGAGAAAAGAATAAAATATTAATAAACCTTTTTAGATTCCTGTTTAATAAAAAAGATGAAATTATTTGGATTTAAATGGATACAACATTTAAATAACCAATTATGCAAGCACAAAAGAAAACAAGAAATAATGCACTTTATAATTTCTTGGATTGTCAAGTTTTGTGTTGTTGTTGTTTTTTAAAGACAGTGTTTTACTGTGTATAGCCCAGACTTACTTGGAACTCTGATGTAGCCTGGCATGTTTTGAACTTATGATCCTCTTGCTTCAGCCCTAGTGCTGGGATTATAGGAATGAGCTTCCAAGCTCACCTGTGTCAAGTGATTATCTAAATAATACAGGCCAAGAAATAAAATCTATGAATTTACAAAATATTAAATTTTAATTTTAAGTAACAGCTTCAGTGAAAATAATTGCAATATAAAAGCATAAATTAATAAGAACAAACATCTCACCTGGAAAATAGCATAATGTTAACAGATGATTCTTTTTCTTTCCTTTTCTTTTTTTTTTTCCATTTGTGGGGCCTGAACTCTGGGCCTGGGTGCTGTCCCTCAGCTCTTCAGCTGAAGGCTAGTGCTCTACCACCTGAGCCACGGCGCCACTTCTGGCTTTTTCTGCTTATGTAGTACTAAGGAATTGAACCCAGGGCCTCATGCATGCAAGTCAGGCACTCTACCACTGAGCCAATTTCCCAGCCCTTCCCTTCTCCTTCCCCTTCCCCTTCCCCTTCCACTTCCTTCCTTCCTTCTGCTATCCTTGAGCTCTTTTGTTCAAGGCCAGTGTGCTACCACTTTGCATTAACCATTTCTGGTTTTCTGGTGCTTAATTGCAGATCAGAGTCTCACAGACTGTTTTGCCTGGGCTGGCTTTGAACTGTGATCATCAGATTTCAGCCTCCTGAGTAGCTAGGATTACAGGCGTGAGCCACTAGTGTCCGGCTCAGATAATTCTTAAAAAGAGGAATATAAATGGCTAAAACAGTTTCAATAATAGGGAATTGCAAATAAAAACACTGTTGTCTACTTGTACGAGATTGGCAAAAATTTTAAGTATTATTATTATTAGTTTTTGCTGGTCATGGGACCTGAACTCTGGGCCTGGGCGCTGTTCCTCAGCTCTTCAGCTCAAGGCCAGCGCCCTACCACTTGAGCCACAGTACCACTTCCAGCTTTTTCTGCTTATGTGGTGCTAAGGAATCGAACCCAGGGCCTCATGCATGCAAGGCAAGCACTCTACCATTGAGCCACCTTCCCAGCCCCAATTTTAAGTATTATTATAATTATATTATTATATTGTTGATATAGGGAATAGCATTTTATTTATTTTCTCTTCTTTTTTCAGTACTGTGGTTTGAACTCAAGGCCTCAGGCTTGCTAGGCAAGCACTCTACAACTTGAGCAATGCCTTCAGCCTTTCTCTACCTTATTTTTTATGGTAGGGTCTTGTGTTTTTGCCCTCGGCCTGCCTCCCATTCAGTGGGATCAAGGCACAATGGAAGGTGCTGGTTGAAATGAGGTCTTACTTTTTGTCTGGGCTGGCTTTCAGTGGTGATTCTCCCCGTCTCTGCCTCTATTAGTGGTGTAAGCTTACTGTGCATTGTGAAATGAGCTTCTGTTTTTTTCCCTCAGGGCCTTGTGTTCTTTCAACTTTTTTTTTTTCTTTTTTGGTCCGGTTGTGGGGCCTGGGCACTGTCCCTCAGCTCTTCAGCTCAAGGCTAGCGCCTCTACCACTTGAGCCACGGCGCCACTTCTAGCTTTTTTCTTTTTTGTTTATGTGGTGCTGAAGAATCGAACCCAGGGCCTCATGCATGCAAGGCAAGTGCTCTACCACTGAGCCACATTTCCAGTCCTCAACTTTTTTACTTACATCTGGTAGGTACTTTATCATTTGGGTTACACCTCCATTTCCAGCTTTTTGCTGGTTAATTAGAGATAGAGTTTCAGATTTGTCTTCTTGGGCTGTGAACCTGTTCCTCAGATCTCAGCTTCTTGAGTAGCTAGGATTATAGGTGTGAACCACCAGAGTCCAGCAACTATAATTCTTGATTATCTTAAACCTACCCCATGTTTACTATCTCAGATTTCCTTAGAAATATCTCAGTATTCAAAAATAAAATCCAGGGCTGGGAAGGTGGCTCAGTGGTAGACTGCTTGCCTTGCATGTATGAGGCCCTTGGTTTGATTTCTCAGCACCACATAAGCAGAAAAAAAAAAAAAAGCCAGAAGTGGCTCTGTGGCTGCAGTGGTTAGAGTGCTAGCCTTGAGCTGAAGAGCTGATGGACAGAGCCCAGGCCCAGAGTTCAGGCCCCACTACTGGAAAAAATAAAATCCAATAATGGTTAATAAACTCTCAGTTATTTTCTCTTCTTCATTTTTTCATGCAATTTATTAGTTGGAATGTATGATGTGCCATGGATTATAGAATGTATTTCATTATACATTTGTCTGATTATGTCCTACTAGTGTTGTTTCTCAGGAATACTTTATTAACCATGTTGTCCTGTAAATGTTGCATCACACTAATAATGTCGTGTATATACAATGACAGAGTGTTGTTTTATATTTAAATATAAGATTGATCAGATACCAATGTGAGTCATCTATTATAATGTTCCCCATCACCTTTATTTTACTTTCTTTTTCTTTTTTTATTGTGAAAATACTGTACAGAGGAGTTACAAATACATGGGCAAGATAATGAGTACATTTCTTACCAAGCATTGTTGCCTCCTCCTTTGTTTCCCCTTCCTATCCCTTCCCATCCCCATCTCCCCCCCCCCCCCCCTTTTACTTTATTTTTCTAATGGAGGGATGGCATTTCGGCTCACTGTTTCAAAGGTTTAAGTCCATCATGGCAGGGAGGATGTGTGGAGCAGAGCTGTTGCCGCTCATTCCCTTCATGATGGCCAGGAAACAGAGAGAGTATGCCTTATGCCTGTGCTCCTCCATCATCTTTCATCCAGTTATTTTGGTGGCCACTGATAATGGTGGTTTGTACCCATTTTTTAAATATATTTTTATTGTGAAAATACTGTACAGAGGGGTTATAATTACATGGGCAAGATAATGAGTACATTTCTTATCAAGCATTGTAGCCTCCTGCTTTGTTTCCTCTTCCCATCCCTTCGAATCCCCTCCCCCTCATCTCCCCCCCCCCCCCAAAGTTCGTTTTTTTGACATAACGACTTGTACATCTCATTGTTGCAATGGGTCCTCCTGTATCCCTGTTTTAACAATTTGTTTTTTCCCTTCCCCATAACATATACCAACATCATATATAGTGAAAGCAGGGGTTGTTGTACCCATTTTTAAAAAATTAGTGGTTGCAAAACCATGACTGTCTGATTTTTTTTCTGTGTATTATATAGAATTCTTCTGTTAACTGTAGTTCTTAAAAGTATGATCCCCAGACAGGCAGCTTCATTGTTGCCTGAGAACTTGTGCAAATTCTTAGGTTTTACCTTTGTGGGTTGGGACCAGCAGTCTATGTTTTAATAATCCTTCTAGGTGATCTAGGAGATGCTGAGGCTTATTGAAGCTTGCACATATAAGGTATAAGAACTCTCTTCATCAACCATTGCTTACTCTGAAGTACAGTTCATATAAGAAAGGCAGGGATAAATGCTCGGCTGCATTTACATTTTTGTTGCTTTTTGTGTCTGTCCTGGGGCGTGAACTCAGGGCTTGGGCACTGTTCTTGAGTTTTTTCAAGTGTTTTCCAAGGCTAGCACTCTTACCACTTCAGCCACAGCTCTACTTGCGCTCCTTTCCTTTCCTTTCCTTTCCTTTCCTTTCCTTTCCTTTCCTTTCCTTTCCTTTCCTTTCTCCCTCCCTCCTCTTTCTTTCTTTCTTTCTTTCTTTCTTTCTTTCTTTCTTTCTTTCTTTCTTTCTTTCTTTCTTTCTTTCTTTCTCTCTCTCTCTCTCTCTCTTTTCTCTCTTTTTCTTTCTCTATCTCTCTTTCTCTTTCTTTCTCTCTTTTCTTTTCGTTGATTAATTGGAGATAGGAGTCGCATGAACTTTCCTGCTTGGTCTGGCTTCAAACTGCAATTCTCAGATCTCAGCCTCCTGAGTAGCTAGGATTACAGGCATGTGCCACTGGTACCTGGTTGCATTTATGTTTTTGATCTTGCCAAGTTTTATTTTTTAAGAGGTTGCATTGGAAGTGGTGTTGTGGCTCAAGTGGTAGAATGCTTGCCTTAAGCTGAAGAGCTGAGGGGCAGTGCCCAGACCCACAACAGACCAAAAAAAAAGGTTGCACTATTGAGTTATATTTGTTATTTAGGGGGAGATTTACTTCACTGTAATTCTCTCTGTCTCTGTCTCTCTCTGCCAGTCCTGGGGCTTGATCTCAGGGTCTGGGTGCTGTTCCTGAGTTTCTTTGTGTTCAAGGCTAACATTCTACCACGAGCCACAGTGTCATTTTTGGCTTGAGTAGTTTTTTTGAAGGTAAGGGTTTTATGAGGACTTTTCTCCCTTGGCTGGCTTTGAACGGTGATCCTCAGATCTCAGCCTTCTGAGTAGCTAGGAGTATAGGCATGAGCCATTGGCCCCCAGCTGCAATTTATTCTTTTTTTTTTTTTTTTTTTTTTTGGCTGTTTATAGCAACACATCTGCCTTGTGGCAGAACCTCTTTTTTTTTTTTTTTTTTTTTTATTGTAAAGCTACTATACAGAGGGTTACAGTTACGTGAGTGAGGTTATGAGTACACTTCCTCTTGAACATTGTTACCCCCCTCCATTGTTTTCCCCCTATCATCCCCTCCCTCCCTCCCTTCCCCGAGGTTCTTTTTTTTTTTTTGATTGTGATTAAATGATTACATAATTTCAAAGTCACAAGTTCATTCTAACTTCCCTGGAGCAAATTGTCTACCACAGTCTGTAATATATAACAGTGTTCACATGTTATACACCATACATGCGATCAGAAGTGCAATTTATTCTTAATCATTATGTCTGAAGGTATTTAAAGGCACTAATCTTAGCCCTAATATTGTCAACTTTGATGTCAGTTCTTTCATTTTAGTAAAACTAGCAGGTAGAAAATAGGTTGTTGGACTAGGATGTGCTAGTACTTGTCTGAGTTGGCGGGGGGGGGGGGGGGGGGGGGGGGAGGGCAGTGGCGAGGGGGAGGGTTCAAGAGGTTGAGGCCAGCTAGGGCCATACAGAAGACCATATATCAGAAAAGAAGATAAAAGTAAAAATTCTAGAATAGAAGATGGAGTATAGAAGAGTATGTAGGGTATAAGAAAGTTTGTCTCCATGACCTAAATTGGAAGTAGTTGGGGTTTCTTATTGTGGTGTAATTTTCCAAGTGTTCCCTTCTCAGCTGTGCTTCCAAGCATAGTGTTAGTAATTAGAAACTTGTAATGGAACAAGTAATTTAAACCACAAGTCTAGGGCAAAATTTATTCATTTAATACTGAGCAAAATGTAAGCCAGCTGTTGGGCTTGATTCCTTAAATTGGTATATAAGACTAACAGTAGCTGCTTTCAATGTACCTTAGTTTAATTGAGAAGAGCAACATTACAGAAAAACAATTACAGTTATGATAGATGTGCCAAAGGCAGTCTGGAGTGTATCAAGACTGCTTAACTGTGTGGACTGTATGCTCAGGGAAAACTGAGGTCTGAAGGATAATAGGAGTTGGGGAAGCTGTAGGAATAATGTTGGTTGGTTAAGAGTAGTATAAAGGGAGGAGACATGTCTGATAGAAAGTTTGATTCATATTAAGGTTTTAAAAAGTTATCTAGTGAATAAAAAACATTTGAAAGATTGTAGACAAGGGCTGGGAATGTGGTCCAACGGTAGAGTGCTTGCCTAGCATGCATGGAACCCTGGGTTCAATTCCTCAGTACCACATAAACACAAAAGGCTGGAAGTGGTGCTGTGGCTCAAGTGGTAAAGCACTAGCCTTGAGCAAAAGAAACTTAGGGACAGTGTCCAGGCCCTGAGTTCAAGCCCCAGGACTCCCCCCCCCCCAAAAAAAAAAAAAGATTGTAGACAAGATGTGACAGAATCAGTCCCTAGTGGTTAATTTGAAGTGTAACTTCTAAGTGATAAGCTGCCAAAAATCTCTGATACCCATTTCTTGCCGATATCAGCTATTGAGACACAGTCAGCTGTATCTGACTGAACTCATCCGTTTGTTTGTCTGAGACAGATAAAACACATTCAAAAATCTCCTACTGGCTATCTACTTTGTGTGGCAGAGTAACTAATTAAAGCCGTTTCTGCCTTCTAATTACCTCTCCAACTATAATGAACATGTGTTCTCCACAGTACTATAGGGCAAAAGGAAAACAGTATTTATTTACCTTTTTCAGGAGACTGGAAAAAAAATCAAAGAATATCATGTTAATGAACATCTGGGGAACTGACTTTTCTCTCCCTCCCTCAATCCCTCCCTCCCTTTCTTTTTCCTCTCTCCCTCCCTCCCTCCCTCCATTCCCTCTCCCTCGTTCCCTCCCTCCCTCCCTCCCTTCTTCCCTTCTTCTTTCTTCTCTTCCTTTTTGTGGTACTGGAGTTTGCACTCATCCTTACATTTACAAAGCAGGTGCTCTAAAATTTGATCCACACCCCAGCCCAGGAAAAATCTAACAGATTTGGGAACAGTTTCAGAGGACACATTCTCAGAATTACAAACACACTCAGACCTTTCCTCATTTGCCTCAGAACATTTTATTTCTATGAAAAATGTGTTTTTAAATTTTAGTTTGTTGCCTTATATTGTTTGAATAAATTCTTTGGTACTAAGTTATCTTTAAGTGTTAAGAGACTGAACTCAGTCTACTACTAGTGTTTCCTGTACTAAAGCATCATGGTTTAGTTGGGGAAAAAAATCGGCAGTAGATACACTGTTGGGGGTGATTGCTTTAGAACAACTTAATACAGAATGAAGAAATCAAGACATCTGGAGAAAGATGTTCTAGAATATGGAAGAAAAAGTGGGGTTTTTTTTGGAGGGGGGGTTTGATTGTGGGTCTTGAACTCAGGGCCTGGGCACTGTCCTTGAGCTGTTTGTTTACCCAGGGCTAGTCCTCTATCAACTTGATTCACTTCTGGTTTTTTGGGTGTTTATCTGGAAATAGGAGTCTCACAGACTTTCCTGCCTAGGTTGACTTTGGACCACAATTCTTAGGTATCAGCCTCCTGAATAGCTAAGATTACAGAAATAAGCCATCAGGAGCTGGCTAGTTTTTGTTTGTTTATTTTAAAGCCAGAGTTGAACTCATGAATACAGGAGAGGAACTATTATATAACCCCTTTCTCTTAGAGGAGGTGAGTGAAATAATGTTTATGAAAAACATTTTAAAAATTCCTAAAAATGGAGGGCAAGTACTTACCTATTCCTTTTAGGTTCTTTTTCCTCCCATGGTGGATCTCCAGAAGTGCTAGAGTAGTCATCCTGGAGTAGCAGGAATTTGATGCGTTTGATAGTAGAAGAATGCTCGGGGTGAACATGATACAAAGGGTTGGTTAAGTTTATTTAGTTCTCAAGCTGCTTAATTCAGATATTAAAAAAAGTTTGTCTAAGATAAATAAAGATATTTTAAGTGGATTAAAGATTTGTTCTTAATTATTTTTCAGCGAAACCCAACAGGAAGCTTACTTTTCTCTACCTAGCCAATGATGTCATTCAGAACAGCAAAAGGAAGGGGCCAGAGTTTACAAAGGACTTTGCACCAGTTATAGTGGAGGCTTTTAAGCATGTTTCCAGGTATGATCATTGTATGGGGATTCAGGAATCTGTTTTAAGTGTATAGTATGTCTTTTGCTTAAATTTACCATTACAGTAAAAAACCAGAAAGCATTTCTTTGAAGGTTGTGTTGGAAAAAAATTTATCTCTAACTTGAATTTTTGGGTAAATGTTACCAAGGAAATCTGAACTGGGAAGATGGGCATTTGGAAGTCTTGAATTATAGCTTTCCTTTAAGAGATCAGAAGTAACTCCTATATTAGAGTGAAGTTTAGTGAAGTCAGTGAGACTATTGAAGTAAAATTTAGTGAGCATAAAAGTACTAGTCTTATAAGCACTATTTCCCCTCATACCACTTATATGATGATTTTTAAAGTTCTTTTTTTTAATGTTTAGGTATATGTCCTAACATTTTATGACATTTATGTTTTGGAAATAAAGAATATTTACATATGGTAAGCATAAACTTGTTTGAAAAGTTTTGCTGCAAGTAATTCTGAAAGTGGAATCAATACTTTATGCTTCCTAAAATACTTATTTCCAACCAGTATATGCCGGCATATATTGTAATAGCTAATCAAATGAATAGAATAGTGTAGAATGGTGAGTGGTGTTGATTTATGTGGATTGATACAAGGGTGTAAGTCTCCTTTTGCTAAGCTTAGTATATAGTAATGAAGAAGACCAAGTTCTGGGTTAGTAGAACTTACATTTCAGAAGATATAAAAGATAATAACAGCTGGACAAATAAGTGCATATTTTATGTCAGATGACACATGTTCTATGGAAACATGAAATAGAAGGAATTGGAGGGTATGACAATGCTCAGATATATGATAAGATAAAGAAAACTGAGGGACCTAGCATTTGTACAGAGATTAAACAAGAATGAAAGGAGTCTTTTGAATAGGAAGAAAGGTATATAGACAGAATACTCAGCATAAATAGATAACTTGTGTGGTTAGCATGTTTGAAGATCAACAAGATTTTAAAAATTTTTAATGGTTATTATAGTGGTGATGCACAGAAGTGTTATAGTTACATAAGTACATTTCCTTTTGGACAGTGTCACTCCTTCACTAGCTCTCTCCCAGTTTTTCCCTCCCATTTGCCACTCACAAATCGCATAGTTCATCTTCAACAGAGTGGCCAATGAGTACCATTGCTGCCTTTGTTCACCCTTTGTATCTTTGGGCCTCCCCTTACACTTTGAAAACAAGGAGGTTTTTGTTTGTTTTTTTTCCCCAGTCCTGGGCTTGAACTCAGGACCTGGGCACTGTCTCTGATCTTCTTTTGCTCAAAGCTGGCACTCTACCAGTTGAGCCACAGTGCCACCTCTAGCCTTTTCTGTTTATGTAGTACTGAGGAATCAAACCCAGGGCTTCATATATGCTAGGCAAGTACTCTACCACTAAGCCATATTCCTAGCCCCTACAAGGAGATTTTTATGGAAGAAATATTAGAGAATATAAAGATTGCTTTCATTTTTGTTGTGGTTGGTAGCTCTTGGACGATTGAGAACAATATGATCTGATTTAGCATTAGATGAGTAGAGTGAAAAGAGTAAAGGCTGAGAGATCAGTGAGGATTCACAAAAATTTAGGCAGAGGTACTAGTAGCTCCATCTACAGTGGCAGTGATGAACCAGGTAGGAAATGGTTGGAAGTAATTTGTTTTCAGTATATTTTCCTGTTTATACAATCTTAGATCTCAGATTAGATATTACTTCTTCAAATGTTCTTTTTTTTTTTGGTCCGGTCGTGGGGCCTGAACTCTGGGCCTAGACACTGTCCCTCAGCTCTTCAGCTCAAGGCTAGTACTCTACCACTTGAGCCACAGCACCACTTCCGGCTTTTTTCTTTTTGCTTATGTGGTGCTGAGGAATCGAACCCAGGGCCTTGAGCATGCAAGGCAAGTGCTCTACCACTGAGCCACCTTCCAAGCCCTTCAAATGTTCTTTCTGACCTTTCTTAAACTGGGCTAGACTTCTGTTGTCTGTAGCACCTTGTTCTGTTTTGTAGCACTAGACAAATAATAACAGCTCTAAAACTCCATTTGATCTCTATGTCGAAGTATGACTTGGATCAATAAATACTTGTTCGATACTTAAAAGTTGCCCATTAGAAGTTTCTCTTAGCCTCATGTTCAGCCCCATTATTAGATTAGAGCATCTTCTTTATCAATGCTTAGTAGTGTTTCTTAAAATTTGTATTTTGGGGGGTAATTTTTTGTTTAATATTATGTCTTAAATTCTTTAAGGAAATGAGTCTGCCTTAATAGCATTATCCTCAAGGATAAAGAAACATAGTGAACATCTGGATAGTTTTTTCCTAGAGAATAAATACCGATTGTATTTACTCATTACCTTTTCAGTAGCATTATGTATTTTTACCATTAGCATTTTTGTTTATTTTATTTAGTGAAACTGATGAAAGTTGTAAGAAACATCTTGGAAGAGTATTATCTATTTGGGAAGAAAGATCTGTTTATGAAAACGATGTATTAGACCAACTTAAGCAAGCTCTTTGTAAGTATATAATCTTGATCTCATAAGGTGGTCTTTTATTTAAAGTATATTCTTTTATTAAAACTTAAAAGCTCTTTCAATGCAGATGGTGATAAAAAGACTAGGAAGCGAACTTATGAGCAAATAAAAGTGGATGACAATGAAAACTGTTCTCTGGAATCTCCAAGTGAACCACCCCAGGTAAGCTTGTCTCCGTTAAGAGATAATATTTTATTTTGTGTGATCATCAAGCTTTATTAGTAGGTACGAGAAAGAAGCTCCATTAGTATACTTAATTCTCTGGCTAACCAATTGCTTACACTTGAAGTAGTATGTTATGTGCTGTATATTTTGCATTGAACCAGAATTTCTGATTCCTGAGTATGACTAGGTGAGATAAAATGTCTACCACTTGAATAGTTTATTTTTAAAATAAAACATGTGATAAGGATATGTTGTTATATGATCGAGATGCGGTAAAATTCCGTTCTTAGGGATGAACACCAGTCCTATAAATACTTTTGCTTTCAAATGTGTAAAAATGAGTGTTTGAATGACAAATTATATTCATGAAGTTCTATGACTATGTAACCCATGCGTTCTATAGAAAAATACAATAAATTAGAATAATTATCTTAATAGTCTAAGTTTTCTCATACTAAACCATTCAGTGAATTCTAGAAAAACACTTGGAACTCTTAATTAAGTGGGCATTAAGACTTTAAGCTTCCTTCTTCTATGTTTGAAATGTATAGGAGAGACAGATAAAATTTAAAAGGAGAAAATGAAGACAAAGCCGTTCTCTTAATCAGGTAAATATCTTTAAGGGCTAGAAATGGTACAGAAACATAACTCACTGTATAGGTCGGAGCCTTTCTGCTGAGGTCTGGTCCAGAAGCAGTTGTAAGTTTTCAGAAATTAGTATACTTCAGGGTACTTGACAGCATGCACAAGGCCTTGGGTGCAATCCCCAGCACTGTGAACAACAAGAAAAGCACAAGTTGTACATTGTTTGGTTGGAGAAATCAAACACTAAGATGCATGTTTCTCCGTATTTCATGACAAAATCATTTTATGCTAAAAGTTCTATTAGGATTCCATGGACAATATTTTGCCTGAGTTTTAGGTGTAGGATCTGACCGTCTTACACTTCCTCTGATGAAAGAATAACCACCTTTGGACTTTTTGAATGTTTTTCAGTGATTATGTGACTTTCTCCAGTACTTACATAAAATGTTATTGCTTTTGGTTTTAGAATTGGTTGTGCTGCCCAGTTCTAACTGGTTCAGCTTTGTAGTCACTATTTTATGACATTTTGGAGTGGCTAAAATCTCTCTGTGCAGTTTACAATTTAATTCACTCACTCTAGTAGCAAGTCCTAGTCTAGTGTTTTAGATAACTGTGGGTTTTTTCCCTAATCTTTCATCAGGCATTGGGAATTTATATTTAACTCATGTAGGAAGGAATGTAAACGTGTAATGAGATAAGATTTGGAGGTAGGCACTGTTAATACCATGAAGTAAATTTCTTTCTAGAACTCTAGAAAATTTTAGAACTTTCTAATGCTCATTGAAACATTTTATATTAGTTGAGAGACCATACTGCTCTTTTAAGTGCAATTTCATTATAGAAGAGAAATAGATGTCTTTATAGAAGACTTAAATATTTTACAATTTTTTTGTATTTTTCATACACTTCTAATAACATGTAGATTGGCTTATTTCTTACTAGATTAATTCTTAACAAATTTGATCATTTGTTACATATACCAGATAGTTCTTTTTTTTTGTTTTCCTTTTTTGAAGTATGACAGTCTTACTATATAGCACTAGGATTACAAGTATGTGAACTGGAACTTGAACTCTAGGGCCTGGGCACTGTCCTTTAGCTGTTTTTGTTTAAAGCTAGCATTCTACCACTTAAGCCACAGCTCTACTTCTGACTTTTTGCTGGATAATTGTAGATAAGAGTCTTACGCTTTCCTGCCCAGGGTGCCTTTAACTGTGATCCTCAGATCTCAGCCTCCTGAGACGCTAGAATTACAAACACCCAGCAAGTGTATTCTTTTTTGTTTTAGCTGGCTTTAACTTGGTCTCAAGCAGTCCTGCCTCAGCCTTCTCAGTAGCTGGGACTTATAGGTATATGTTACCACACCCAGCTAATTCTGTGTACACAGAATTAGTAATATCCAATAATTTAAAGTGTGTATGTGTGTTTGTATGTGTGTGTGTATGCTTGCTTGTTTTTCCTAAGCTGGGTGCCTTTGGCTTATACTCCCTAAAGGATGAGATTTGAGAGTCAAATTCGAAGCCAATCTTGGCAGCAAATTCAGAAGGCTCTTATCTCTTATTAGCTAGCAACTGGAGATATGGCTTAAGTGGTAGAATGGCAGCAGTGAACCTAAAAAGCAAAACAAGAATGTGAGACCCTGAGTTCAAGCCCCTAGTACTAGCACACACTCCCCCAAAAACATATAAATGTATTTTTTTCTTAATGTCACTTAGAAACTAAAAAAGAAAGATGAAATGGATAAGGATGGAGACTAGTAAAAAGAACATTTAATTTTCTTTAGAATAACATATTATGTGTTGTGAAATTGCTAATGAGGAATTGTTCTTTTAATTATAGCTAGTATAGAAACAGTTGAGTTAAGGTTGAAAATGTGGCTCAGTGGTGGAGTGTTTGTCTAGCACTTCAACACTGCCAAAAATAAAAAAGTAAAGAACATAAAATTAAAGTAAGAGAACAGTGCAATTAAAATACTGTAATTGTTATTTTCTAATTATGATATTATAAAAATAGTGAAAATAAATATTTTAATAAGATAATTTATATATTGGCTAAGCAATACATAAACGTTAGCCATCAGATACACAATTTTTTTAATGATAGGATAATCATATCTGAACATATATCCATCCCCAGATTACATTTCTCCTATTTTTTAAATTATAGCATTTAGAAATAGAATCTGAGACTTTTTCTTGTAATAGTTGATTTATATTTTCCTTTCCTCAATGTTCAATATAATGTGTAAGTAAATCTTCATTTAATGATGATACAGGCAATAATAATTTAATAAGTATATTATTTATTGACAAGCTCTGGGTAATAGCTGTCACTTCCTTTTTCTACCGATGTCTCTGCCTCATAAGTCAGTCACCTTATTTAAAGAATCCAACCTTTTTTTTTTTAATACTGTCTCTACCACTTGGTAGAGATTATCTGTTTGATTACAGTTTCAGTGCTTTGTATATAATGTAGCTTGTTTTTCTATTTTATAAAAGAAATGATTGTCTTCAAAGCACTTTATAAAATGAAAACTTGGCGTTAGTACGTGCACCATAGGATTAGGAATATGAAGTAAATGTTAAGTGTTTTGTATTTGTTAACACTGTTTACTTTGGTCTTGAAGTTGTATAACTTTTTAGACTCTAGATCTCGTTAGAGCCCTGCAAGATCTAGAAAATGCAGCTTCTGGTGATGCAGCAGTCCATCAGCGGATAGCTTCTTTGCCTGTGGAAGTTCAAGAAGTATCTCTCCTTGATAAAATAACAGGTAAGAAGATAAAATGTATTCCAGAATGTTTTTTTGGGAGGAGGCAGAATGTGGGAACAGCATATATCATTGTTTTTATTTTGTAATAATTTTATTATCCTATGCTTTTCCTAGATAAAGAATCTGGAGAAAGGCTTTCTAAAATGGTAGAGGATGCTTGTATGTTGCTGGCAGATTATAATGGCAGATTGGCGGCAGAAATAGATGATAGAAAGCAGCTCACTCGAATGTTAGCAGATTTTCTTCGTTGTCAAAAGGAAGCCCTTGCAGAGAAAGAGCATAAATTGGAAGTGCGTAATCTTTTGCTTCTTTAGTGCTTTTTTGTTTAACTTACTTTTTGGTAGGAATTTTAATATACCTTAATGTGCCTGCACATCTTGAATTTCTTGGATTGTGGAGTTTTTTAGGCAGTGGCTCAGGTAAGCTTCCCTTTACATTAGTGGCCTTCTCTGTACTTGAACTAAGTCAACCTGCTTTAAGCATAGAAATTTGGAATTAGCAGAATTGGTTAAATTTGAAAATTATTAATGTGAAGTCCCAGGCAAAAGTAGAATTCTATGTACTTAAACTCTGATTTTCAAGCACAGAATAGAAAAATAATAATGGGAATGAAGCCTGGTGGTAACAGCATTAAATTATGGTTAGACTTATTCAGTCCCTGTTCTAAGTGAATGTAGTCTTTTAGTTGTATCATTAAATCTTCAGATGACTGCCTTGTTCAACCTCAGTTCTGACACTTAACATTTTCCCACCTATACTTGCTGGGCTCACACATACTTTCAACATTTAAGTAACAATTTGGTACTGTTGATCAGAAGTCTGGGAGTTTAGAAGGTAATTTTAAAGAGTCTTATATTTTCTGTGAGCGGGAATAAATGCATTAGATTTGGTTTTCTTTAAAGAGTCATTCAGTTCACTAGTTTTTGTTTAAATTTTTTCCTGCCTTACCAATATCTTAGTCTAATAGTATGTAAGTGAGTTTATAATTTGTTTTTAGACAGTCCACTATAAATTTGCAGGTGTATAATAGTAGTACTTTTAAGTTGCAAGGATTTGCCATTTAGCAATGACATTCATAAGTACAATGCATCTTGATCAGTGTCACTCTTTTCAACATTCTCACCCATCCCTCCCAATATTAAGTTGCTTTCATTCATTATTACTTAGTTCTTCGCTCAGCAGTCTAATTTATGTCCCAGATGGTGCTTGGACCGGCTTGCCATTGCAACTGTCAAGAGAGCTACTTGATTACCCCACCCCAGATTTACAGCTTATTTTAGCATTATCCTTTTTCAGTTTTCTGCTTCTCTGCTCACATAAACTCAGTTATTGCCACTGTTCTCTGCCCTTAAAAATTTTGCCCACTTTGATAAAGATGCAATTTCTTAAAAAGATGAATTTTAATAGTTCACTTACAATGTCTTGATCTTGTGGTTAAACTTCAGTCTTAAATATAGTGTTGCTTCTTTTATTGTCTGCAGAGATAAGGGTAAGTAATATTGTACAATTTTGTCTTCAGTCTTTTTGGTATAATTTCTTTAACTTCTATTGAGCTTGTGTTGCAGATATTGGACATGGGCGTATCTTCTAATGATGTCATCACCATTAGCATATTCTTCCTGATAAAAATAAATATCAAACTCTAAAGCCTGTATTGTCTCATGTTTTTGAAAACTGAAGAGAAGACTGAAACTTTTTTTATTTTTCTACTTATACTGCTTTCTCACACTGTTGGCCACTTATCACTAGTTTCAAAATTAGAATTTATATTTGAAATGTATATGTCAAAAATAGAGCAGCATATTTTCCCCCATATCCTTATCCTCAGGTTGCTTGGGTTCCTTTCTTCCCCCAGTCCATTCAAGCCAGGTTTTGGTCAGTTGTTATAGGTGGTGAGGCCAAGAATATTCTAGGCATGTCACAAATCAGTTCATTAAATTTATACAGCAGAATGTATGATTCTCTCATGGAACTGAGGCAGAAAGAGACAAAAGTAGCTTGCTCAAAGAGTTAGTAATTGTTTAGAATACAGGGACTTTTGCCTCTATAGTTTGTGTACATTTGCTTTCTGTTTTTACTTAGAGAAATGTAAGATTACAGTAAAAGCTAAACCCTCATTTTCTTACTCTTTTTAATCCCTCCTACTTCAGATTGAACCATTGTCTTAAAATCTCCTAGGAAATTTTGTTCAGCATAACTGCATGTTACCATTATAAGAGAAACCACCAATTATCTCAATTACATTTGGCTTCTTTCTTTGTAGCAGTACCAAGTATTGAACTCAGGGCCTCAGTAACTTGCAAAGTAGATGCTTTACCACTTGAGCCATTCCTCTAGACCCTTTTTGTATTATTTTTGAGGTAGGGTCTCACTTTAAGGCCAGGCAGGCCTGGGTTGTGATCTTCCTACTTGTGCACTGTTGATAGTGATGACAGGCATGTGCCACCATGCCTGCCCATAGAGCTTCCCCTCTACAGGAAGGCAGCCTACATAGGATAATAGGCATACACCACTGTGCCTAGCTATTGGGTCAGATGGAACCTAACTTTTATGCCCAGGCTGGCTTTTAACCACAATTCTCCCCGTTCTCCACCTCCCAAGTAGCTAGGATTATAGGCTTGAGCCATGCCCAGTTTATAGGCAACTTTTTTTTTTTACAAGAAATATACAACTTCATAAACAATGGAATTATTCAGCAGAACTTTTTATATATTTCCATTTCGACCTAATTGATTCTTTTGTGAGATGATTGAGAAATTACTTGGGATATTTAGACATTCTTTCAACTAACTAGGTAGCTTCACTTTAAAGTTGACACTGAACTGGGGAGTAAAGACAACGTTTTTCATATCAGCAGTGATAATCACATAGTTCACAGTTCTCATGTATCTGAACAATTATTGTGTGTGTATTTATATATATATGAGCAGTAGTGAGATTTGAATTGTAGGCTTCACACTTGCTAGGCAGGCATTCTACCACTTTGGTTGCTTTTTGGGGTATGGTCTTACATTGTATCCAGGCTAATCTCTGTGTTTCCCTACTGTCACTGAGGTGACAGGCATTGTCATTGTGGAGATGTCTTATGAGATTTTATGCCAGAGACTAGTATAAACATATATTAGAAGCTCATTTGTTTTATCTCTTTTTTGTTTGGTTTTTATCTTTCATTACATAGATTTTCATTTTCCCCCTCCTGGTTCTTGAACTCGAGGCCTGGGTACTGTTCCTGAGCTTTTGTGCTTAGGGCTAGTGCTTACCACTTTGAGCCATAGGGCCAAATCCAGGTTTTTGGTAGTTAATTGGAAAGTCTCACAGACTTTCCTGCCCAGGCTGGCTTTGAACTATAATCCTCTGATCTCAGCTCTCTGAGTAGCTAGGATTACAGGTATGAGCAGACACCCAGTATATGATGATTTTATTTTTAACTTGCATGTTTATAATTTCAACTAGAAATAATTATGATGTATATGGGTTTTGATTAGTTCTCGCCCTCTATTTTTACCATTTTATCTGTATTTAATATTTTATTAATTTTGTTACAGTCTCACTATATAGCCCAGGCTGGCCTTGAACTTCTGATCCACTTAACTCTACTTCCTGAACTAGGATTAAAGGCATGTACCACCATGCCTGACTGGTATTGCCTGGTCCTTCTAGTATCTATCTTCTGCACGACTATTACTTGATGCATCTTGTAAGGAGGAGCCAGGTCCTGTCACACCCTTGTTTAAAGCACTCCACTGCTTCTCCTTAGTCTTTTGTATCTTTTTTTTTACATTCATACAGTGAGCTGAGCACATGTAATCTACCCACTTAGGAGGCTGAGATCATCTGATGATCACAGTTTGAAGCCAGCCTGGAAAGTCTGTGAGACTCTTATCTCCAGTAAATTACTCAGAAAAAGCTGGAAGTGGTATGTAGCAAGGTGGTAGAGCACTAACCTCGAGCACAAGGAGGCTTAGGGACAGCTGACTCTGAGTTCAAGCCTCTGGACCGGCAATAAATAAATTTGTACAGTGGCCTGTGAAATCTTGAGTAATAAGCCAGTGTGTGCCTTCCACTTAGTACTTCAAGCCCATGAAGTACATTTCCATATCAGGACTTTTGCTTTGCCCATTGCTAAACATGTTTTCAGTACATTCAGTCTTCTGTCCCATTCCTTTGGTTCCACCCACTATACCTTCCCCTTCCACAGCAAAACTGTTGTCTTGTTTTTCTTTACTAAATATTTCTCCTACTTGAACGTTTACCACTCTGTACTTAGTCTTGTGTATTTATTACTCGAATGTGCACCCTAGGACATGAGGATAACTTGGATTTTTTTCATGTTTATTGTCATATCCTCAGTGTCTAGAGTATTTTTCCTAATAGGCTTTCAACTGTTTTTGTTAAACACAGTATGGGCCTTTGTAATAAAAATCAGTAAGAGTCAGTACTTTAAAGGAATAAGAATGCTTCAGATACTTGATTTTTGGATAAAAATATATCTAGAGTAATTGGCTAGCTTTTCTGCTGGGGATCAAACCCAGGCTTTTGTACATGCTAGGTAAGTGCTGCATCAGTGGGCCACTTCCTAACCCTACTTAACTTATTTTTACGTCTTATAATTCAGTAGCATCCCATTATCTATGGTGGATGCTTCTAAGACACAGTGGGTGTCTGAAAGAATGGATCATAGTGCCAACCTATATAAAATCTGTTTTTCCCTATATATACCTATGGTAAAGTTTAACTTACAAGTTAGGCTCTGACAGAGATTAACAAAAATAAACTATATTGAAATGCTATATGAGTGATTTCTCAGTTATTGTATTTTGGTTATGGGGCCTGAACTCTGGGCCTGGGTGCTGTCCCTGAGCTCTTCAGCTCAAGGTGAGAGCTCTACCACTTGAGCCACAGCGCCATTTCTGGTTTTCTGGTGGTTTATTGGAGATAAGAGTCTCTCGGACTTTCCTGCCCAGGCTGGCTTTGAACTGCAATCCTCAGATCTCAGCCTCGTGACTAGGATTACAGGCATGAGCTACCAACACCTGGCTTTCAATTATTTTTATTTTTATTTTTGTGGTTCTGGGGATTGAACCCAGGGCTTTGTGTATGCTAGGCAAGTCCTGGACCACTTGGGCCACACCTCCAGCCCTTCAAAATATCTTCATTGCCATTTGCACAATTGGAATATTTTTGGACCATGTTGAAACTATAACCCTAGGTAAGAGAGGCCTACTGTCCTTAAAAAGATTTAGATGGTCTGTGTTCAAGGCACAGTATCTAGAAGATTGGCTGATCAATTTGAACATCGGGGAGAAAATGGGAGTTTCTAAGTTGTAAATTATGCTGTTCTTTTGTCCCTTCAATAAGAAGAAGCATTGACAATTTCCAACTCCTTAGCATGAATAGCTAGTGGGCAGGACTCAGCAGTTACCTGTTGGATGTGGGAAAGGTAACTGCCGCCTAGTGGAAAAGCTGGAGCGAGAAATGAGATCTGAATCCTTTCACATAATTGCAGTATGTGAGAATAGAGGGCACATTGCATTTCCCTTTGCTTGCTCACTTGTTCATGGAATGCCTCTCCTGTCAAGAGAGGCATCATTGTGGTAAAAGAATTTATGTAGATAAGCAGTTATATAGATAAGCATGTTATGTAGATAATGCAGTTACTGTACCTGCAGAGGCAAAGGAAAGGCTTGACAGTTAACAGCTACAGTCTGTGTTACTCTAGCAGCTGAGAGTTTGTAGAAGGAGTGAAGTGGTATTAGAAAGTGAGTTGGGCTACATTGTGGCACTTGAATTTCGCTAAGCAGGTGGTTATAGCAGAGGAATCGCAACATTGGCCGTGTTTGTTTGGAAACCTGTTTGTGGTTGTTAAGTGGATTAGCATGTAGAGTGATTTGCAGCAGTGAGGCCTAGAAAATGTTTATGTGGCAATAAGGTAGTAGTAAAGTTGTTGTTTTTTTAATTGAAAAGTATGTACTCAGTTTTAGACTCCATTGATGACACAAGTGCCACCTACAATTTGATCAGTTTTTGTGTGTATGCCAGTAATGAGAAGTCAGGGCCTTGGTGGTGTCCCTTAGCTTTCCACACCTGAACATGGACATTTCCCTCATCCCCAATTAGTATACATAAAACAATATCTTTAATATCAAATAATGAAAATATATCATCTTTTCAGTTCAGCAAAGGCATAATTTGAGAACTGTAGGCAAGTATTCAGGGAAATAGTACAAGTAACAGTATTACAGCCATAATAGAGATGGAATGAGAATAGCTTAAACTGTAAGAAAGAGTTGTGCTAATCGAGTTCCAACACAGACGCATACAAATTCTCTTTTCTTTCCAGCCAGTGATACTTTTGTGGCTAGAAGTTTTGTCACAATTATCGGCATCTACATTACTCCATAGACCCTGCTGTACAAAACCAAAATGCTTAGTATAGTATCATCGTAGCTTACTTTTGACATGTTTGCTAATTTGTGAACAGAAAACTCAGAAGAGGAAAGAATAAAGAAATGAGAAAATAGTGTGGTAGTATATTTATGTAATTCTGCCACTCAGCAGGTAGAAGTAGGATCATGGACCACACAGGGAGACTGTCTCAAAGTATTTGGAATGAACAAACAGTACAACTTTCTTAAGGTGTGCTAGAATTTAGTATTCTGTCCCCATCTAGCTGCTGGGATCATATATGACAGGTGGCCCTTTTGCCTTAGCTCCCTTGTTAGACTGCTTTAGAGGTAACACCAGTTATATGTAGCTGTTAGCATGGCAGTGTAGGTAGTACAGAGTTAAGCACTACTTCATTAGTCATTTAAACTGGCAGCATGGTCTTGCTTGACACTGTTTATGTGTCCACTGGTCCTAGTTCTGCCTCCAGTAAACCAACTAGCATCCATGGACAGATGTTTACAGACATATACATACATTATTTTTTATTTTTTTATTGTCGGTTATAGGGCTTGAATTCAGAGCCTGGATGCTGTTCTTGAGCGCTTTTGCTCAAGGCTAGCATTACCACTTTGAACCACAACACCACTCTCTGTTTTCTGGTGGTTAATTGTAGAGAATAGTCTCACAGACTTTTCTGCCCAGGCTGGCTTTGAACCATGACCCTCAGATCTCAGCCTCCTGAGTAGCTAGGACTATAGGTGTGCGCCAGCAACACCCGGCTTCACATAAATTTTTTCTGACCCCAACTCTGACCCCTGCTAATTTTCTCAACTGTTGTCTAAAGTGTTTTGTTTGCATTTCCTTTGCCACCCAGGCCCCTCCCTCTGGGTAAACTGGCAAGCTAATTTATTTTGCTGAGGTTGAATAGGGAAACCAGCATGGTTAAACCTGCATCCAGTGCACTCAATCTTGCTATGTTCACAATGGGTTCATGGTCTAGCATCTACATCTAAATCAGACTTCACTCCTGACAAGATTAACATACCCTCGTCATACAGTAATATGTTTACTTTATGGTTTATTGTCTGATATGTCATATTTGTGATTCAATAGTAATGATAAGGCAAGCAAAAAACGAGTCTAAAAGTCAAACATCAGTACTAGTCATGTATGACACAAGTTTTGAAATTGGCAGACCGGGAATTTACGTCAATAGAGTGCTTACTAATGGGAAAGGTAAAACACTAGAGAAAGCAGAAATAATGTTCTACACTGTCTATCAGATTCTGGCTTGTGTGTGCGTGTGAACACACACAGACACACACACACAGAGCCAAGGGAGAAATAGACTTGTTTGCAGGTTAAACTTTCCTGGAATATTGAGCACCTTTCCCACAATTTCTCTTGCCTTCCTTGCCCTTCTCTCTGCTCTGCAGTTGCTACTGTACTCTGATTAAACAGTTCTTCTCAAGGCCCACATACTATTTAAGAGAAATTGAGAACTATTCACACTACCAGGAAATCCAGAAATGCTTTAATAACAGACTTGGTGGTACAATGACAGTTTGTGGCCTCACTAGAGCTTTGAGGTTTAGGACATGATGTGACCCAATAGTTGTAGGAATAGCTTTCAGTTGGACAACGTACGTCAGAATATCTGTTCCTAATATAATTTCAGGACATGAGAAAGGATAGCTTAATGGTAAAGCATGAGGACTGAAGCCAATCTCTAGGGTTGAGGTCCCCCTTTCCTCTGTTTACTAACTTTGAGTGAAGGTTCTTAGTGGGTAATCACACTTTTCCACCATCTATAATAGATGGCTAGTACTAGTCTACCTGTGAGGATTAAAGGGAATGCTTAGAACAATTGTTGGCATTCAGAATGGACATGGAAAATGTGACAGACAGCTACTTGGTTTGAGTTAGTGTGCTAGATAATCTCCAAATATGTATACCCTCATTTAAATGCAGCATTATTGATATTTTAAAACCCAAGTCAGTAGCCAGTTAGGCAGATAGCTTCCTTGCAGATAGCATGGTAAAGCATTTTGTCTTTTCGACTTATTAATCCAGAAGGCTACTGAAAGTTTTTAGTAACAGAGCTACTAAAAATGTGCACTCTGACATTGATAGATAACATCCATTTACACCAAACTGATTTCCCCTAAAAGATAATATTTTCCTATATTTAGTTGAAAAATGGCAACTGTATCAGAGTTTGGGGTAATAGGAAGAGACTGAGAAAAAGATGTGATGTTACCTTATTTCTTAATAAATGATAAGTTCCAGTATTAGATACTAAGCTAAGTTTGAGGAATGTTTTTTGCAGGGATAGGGGAGGGGATGGCAGGCAATGTTGGGTTTGAACCCAGGAGTTCTTTCTGTCTGGGCAGATGGTCTACCACTTGATCCACACCTCCAGCCTTTGTTTTGATAAGGGTCTTGTGCTTTATTTAGGTAGGGTCTTGTGCTTTTGCATAGGGCCAGCCTCAGATTGACACTCTTACATGATTGGGATGACAGGCCACACCACCAGGCCCAGCTTAAAGGTTGAGATGGCATCTTGCTAGCTTTTGATCTTGGCTGGTCTTGAAACCTCAGTTCTACCAAGTCCATAACTTCTGAGTACCAAGCTTACAGGCATGGATCACCACAATTAGCTAAGCATTTGTTTTCTTTTAAGATGAATAAAACATGCTTATGAGGTCTTTGCATTCCCTCCCCTAGCTTGAGCTGGTAACAGACCTAACTGGTGGACAGTGTTAGAAATGCCTTGCTGTCATCCACATGGGAATCTATGACCAGGTCTAAGCATCATGCCTACTGTATTAAGACATGACATTTCTTTGCCTTGTTTAGGATTGTGTGTGTGTGTGTGTGTGTGTCTTGATCAATACTTCAGTTAACTTTTCCTGTCTTAACCTAGCAAAGAGTCCCTAAGGGCAAAGCAAAATGAAATAAAAACTGAAGTATGATGGTTTTTAAAATGTAAGTAAAAGGGGCTGGGAAGTTGGCTAAGTGGTAGAGTGCTTGCCTCGTATGCACCAGGCCCTGGGTTCAATTACTCAGCATTGCATAAGCAGAAGAAAGCCGGAAGTGGCACTGTGGCTCAGGTGGTAGGGTGCTAGCCTTGAGCTGACTTACTGAGAGACAGCACCCAGGCCCAGGTCCAGGCCCTCAAGACCAACCTCCCCACCCCCCCCAACCCCCCAAAATAAAAACTTTATGGCAACTTGGGTTTTTTTTTTGGGGGGGGGGGGTCCGGTGGTGGGCCTGAACTTGAGCCACAGCGCCACTTCTGGCTTTTTTTTTCTGCTTATGTGGTGCTGAGGAATCGAACCCAGGGCCTCATGCATGCAAGGCAAGCACTCTACCACTGAGCTACCTTCCTAGCCCGTAACTTGGGTTTTGAACTCAGCATTGTGCTTGCCAGGCAGGTGCTCTATCACTGACCATGCCTCCACCCTTTTATTAGTGCTAGTTAGTTACATTTGAAATAGGATCTCACCTTCTGCTCAGACATGCACATAGATTACAGCTCTTTTATCTTTCACTTCTTGCTGTAGTTGGGATGACAGGCTTATGCCACCATGCCCAACTTTCTGTTGAAACAGTCTGGAGGAATTTTTTATGCCCCAGCCAGCCTGAAACTGGTCTCCCATATGGTTAGGACAACAGACTCATACCACTGTCTCAAACTTTTCTTCCCCAGTCTTTCCTCAAATTGCAATCCTCACTTCAGTCTTCCAAATAGGAGACTGAAATGGCTCACACCATATAGGTGTGAGCCATTGGTGCCCAGCAAGACTTAATAGTTATAGTGAAGGCAGTAGCTTCAGCAATAGGGCAAAGAATAGGATGAAATACACCCAAACAACAAAACCATGAAGTTCAGGAAAACAAAGAATCAGGATCATGAAGGTTACCACCAGCTAAAAGATTGATGTGTTTTCAAAATTTTGTCTCCATTTTGATTTTGAATATGATTTACTACAATATTGATTTGTTTTTTTTCTTTAAGAACTCACTTGTTTTAATTCTCAAATATATGACTAACATGAAAAGTGAGAAGGTTGCCAAGAGATAAACAGAAGCCATTAGATTTTTAGACTAAAGTTACATAAGTTGAGATTTACAGGGGAAAATATAATTGGATGTTTGCATAGATGTGACTTCAGGAATTGATGTAAATATGTACACTGTGGAAATGTGCCATAATATGTCATTATCTTTTTTTTTTTTTTGTCGGTCATGGGGCTTGAACTCTGGACCTTGGAGTTGTCTTTCTGCTCTTCAGCTCAAGGCGAGCGCTCTACCTCTTGAGCCATAGCACCACTTCTGGTTTTTGTGTGGTTTATTGGAGATGAGTCTCATGGGGACTTTCCTGCCTGGGGCCTTGAACCATGATCCTCAGCCACTAACACCTGGCCATTATCTTCATTTTTAAGAAATGTTCTGTCTAGGTACCTGTGGCTCATACCTTTAACTCTAGCTACTCAGGAGGCTGAAACCAAAGGATCAAGGTTCAAAGCCAATCTGGGCAGAATGGTCCTGAAACTCATCTCCAGTGGACCAGCCAAAAGCTGGTTTGGAAGTGTGGCTCAGATGGTAGGGAGCTGGCTGTGAGCAAGCAAGCTGAGGGAGTGTGAAGGCCCTGAATTCAATCCCAGAACTGCTTAAGAAAATGTCCAGAGGAAAGTCTTAAATGTTTACTCTAGGCTGTCACTGTCTACTTGTTGGAAACTTATAGTACAACCTTTTATTCTGAGTGTTACTCAGCTAATAATTGTTATACTTTAGAAGTACTCTAGAAATGGATTTCACAAGTAAAGATATGGGGAGTGACCTAGATAAGTGTGGCTTTCATAACATTCTGAAATCCATGGGTTCAGTTCCAAAAGAACATCATACAAGTAGCTCATGTGAATCAGGGTTCAGCTTCCTGGTTTGGTGCAGTTCTGTCAGCTATAGTAACAGTAGTAAGTGGATGGGAAGTCCGTGTAGTTTCAGTCCAGTTGGCATGATCTCAGAGTTGGCCACACCCTTTAAATGGCTACCTAAAGATACCGATGTGGATGCACTTGAAATTCTCCACATTCTTTGTGTGGTTTTGAGATATGGTCACACTACATAGCCTTACTCTGGACTTTAGTCCTCCTGCCAGTGCCTCCTGATTGCTGGGATTTTAAGAATGCACCACCACTACCAGCTTTCCATATTTTTTTTTGTTTGTTTTTTAAGTAACCATTGTTCTAAAGAAAAGCAGAGCAGAGCTGAATTAGTATATACAAGAGAAGGCAGTCATAAAAACATGTAATCTTGGAAATAAACTTTATTTAAAGCAGTAAGTTTTAGAACAGTTAAAGGAGGCACCTGAGACTTGGGGCTTAGTGGCTTTTGCCCACCATCAGAGAGGCAGTGTTTGAGTCCAGAGGTACTGATGTCATGGAGTATTTATTGGCTGAGGATCCTGTTCATCGTTAGTGCTCTTTTGGGTATTGCAAGAAATACAAGTACATAAGCAAAATTTCCCCTAATTATGGATATAAAACCAGAAAACAATCATTAATATTTAAGTTCAGAAGTAATTGAAGTGAAAAAAAAAAAAGCCCTGGAGTAGAAGCACATTTTAAGAGGTTATCTTGAAGCTAGAGTAGGAAAAGTTTCTATGGCAGTGTCAGTATATGTGTTACAAAATCTAAATTCTAAACATTTATTTTTATGTTTTAAATTTTATTGTAAAGATGCTGTACAGAGGGGTTACAGTTACATGAGTAAGGTTGAACATTTTATATATAGTAAAGAAAAGTTTGCCTAATAGTTACCAGACTCCAAGCTGGTCTTAACTCACTTGTAGTGCTCACAAGACAGGTCACACTTCCTTTCACCTGTGTGAATTAAGCTCCTGCCCCCGAGAGGATAACAGAAGACAGAAGCAGAGAGTTTCAGCTGCAAACCTGAAGTAAGGATAAAAGGGTCTGAGGAGGGGTTTCTAGACAAAGTGAAAACTTACCTAGGCCATTATGGGGGTAAAATTGTGCAGAGTAGAAGGGCTTGGATTTAACCAGTGAAACTGAGCATTGTATAAAGTTGGAACTGGGAAAAATAGACTCTAAAGAGTGTTAGAAGAGATGGGTAAATCATTAAACTAAGGCAGAGAGACAGTGACTTGTCCATGAAGAATGAGGCTGGCGATGACTCTTGTGCCACAGTGCTACCTGAAAAGACTTTTAGACTTAGTAGTCATGTTCATTTTACTCTGTTAAGTCAAAAGCCAGGGCACAACAATAAACCTGTCACTGCACTGTTATTTCTCAGGATGAAGATTTGTTAAGTAAGTTGAAGCTGGGTGCTGGTGGCTCTGTATTTCTAGCTATGCTAGGATCTGAAGAAATACAACTCAGACAGGAAAGTGTGAGATTTTTATCTCCATCCAGTTGAACAGCAAAAAACTGGAAGTAGAGCTGTGGCTCAAGTGGTAGGGTGCCAGCCTCCAGTGAAAAAGCTAAGGGAAAACACCAAAGCTTCTGAACTCAAGACCCAGTACTGGTGCATACACACAAAGTTAACTCAATAATAGTTTATCTATTGGCTAGTACAGACATTATAAAGAATAACACACAACCAAAGTTCAGAAAATATTGATTTAAAAGTTGGGAGAGGTGATAATGCAGAAGCCTTGTGTAACAGCCTGCATCTTGAGTTCCATGTTGGCTATACAATAGATGCACACACATCTGCTCATTGAAGTACATGCTCCATTGTTGTGGACTTAATGTTGTACTTCATTTTTAAGATCTTAAATAGCTACTGGCTAAACAAAGATGGATAAGATGGACAAGAGAGCAGAGGATAATGGTACAGAGCTGGTTTTCTTTGGTCACCTTATTTGTAGTAGAAAAAATACTGGTCAGTTTATTTTGCTGACATTTTTTTCTGCCCTGGCCCACATAACTTTGCATAGTATTGAGACGAAACCCAGGGCCAAGCACATGATTAGGCAAGTGATCTGTCACTGAGCTACCTCTTTACCATCTGCAAAACAAAACATTTTAAGTATGTAGCTAGTTTAGTATGTCAAAGAATTCTGTATTCCCTCTCTCTGTCTCTAGCTTTCTGTCTCTGTCTCTCTGTCTGTCTCTCTCTGTTTCCACTCTCTCTTTTCTCTCTCCAGTCCTAGGGCTGGGGCTTGAACTCATGGCCTAGGCACTGTCCCTGAGCTGCTTTTGCTCAAAGCTAGCACTCTACTACTTGAGCCACAGAGCCACTTCCGACATTTTCTGTGTATGTGGTACTGAGGAATCGAACCCAGGGCTTCATGCATGCTAGACAAGCACTTACACTGAGCCACATTCACAGTCCTCTATTCTCTTAGGAATGCTACCTTTCTGAAGACATGTATAACCTGTTTTTTTTCCCCCTCTCTCCCTTTTGTCTAGTTAAATCCTCCATTTTTTTCTGATGTTTCATGTAGTTACTAACCTTGTAGTTACTGTTTTTTATTTGTGATATAAGGTTTCATCGTTGTATTTCATATATTTATATATTGTATTTTGATAGACTAGCCCTGTTTTTGGTGTTTCATGAAGTCATCAACTGTGTGACAACATGAGTAGGATATCAAAGAGCATTGTTAGTGGCCACAGAGTAGAGACAAAGTAGATAGGGAAGAAGTCATTGGGGGAGGTTGCCCAGTGGAGGCAGATGCAAGCTCATACTTGGGGATCAAAACTGTATGAGGACCTGGGACAAGGGAGAAATATTTGAGCAAAATACTCCAATGTATCATATTTGTGTTCAGATTAGACTTCATATCATGAAATTCTATTATTTCTGTAACTTTACTACATTTGCTGTGAATGGCCATTTATTTGGAATGTTAAGTAATAGATTGTTTTGTAAGTTTTTTTGGGGGGGGGCCCGTCATGGGGCCTGAACTCTGGGCCTGGGCGCTGTCCCTCAGCTCTTCAGCTCAAGGCTAGTGCTTGAGCCACAGCGTCACTTCCGGCTTTTTTTTCTGCTTATGTGGTGCTGAGGAATTGAACCCAGGGCCTCATGCATGCGAGGCAAGCACTCTACCACTGAGCCACTTTCCCAGCCCTGTTTTGTAATGTTTTTAATCAAACTTAATTATTCTGGGTAATTTAAGAACAATGCTGTTCTGCAAAGCTCTGAAATTACTGTTGGTTGTATTATTTTAACTGTTTTCTCTCTCTGTCTCTCCCTATTTCTTTCTTTTTCTTCTTCCAGTGCTGGAGGTCAAACCTAGGCCTTTGCAGCAAGAGTTCTATCACCAGCCTGTATTAATATTTTATCATTTGACCAGGAATAAGATCTATCAGTTTATTGTTCACTGTTTTTTAAAGTAGTATCAAAATGAATTGTTACATGATGTCTGGCATTAATCTTGGACAGTTTAGTTTTTAAAGCTTCATTTTCTCATGTATAAAATAATTATTCCTTATGTTTCAGGGCTTTTGTGAAGAATAAAAACTATGCAAAGCATGTTTAATATCCAGGAAAATGTTTAAGTTGTCTATTAGATACATGTTTTACAAGTAGCTATTTTAGCCAGGTGGAAGTGGCTCACACTTGTAATCCTGACTACTAAGGAGGCTAGGATTTGAGGATTGTGGTTTGAATCCAGCCCAGGCAGAAAAGTCCATTAGACTCTATCTCGAAAAGCAAAAAGGAGGTGTGATTCGAGTGTTAGAGTGCAGTCCCATTGGGGTTAGGGCTTCAATATTTACATTCAGTCTGTAACAGTAACCTTTATTTTGGGTTCTTCATTATGGATTCTGTTTACTTTGAGAATATATTGGTTTTTAGTAGGAAGGAATTTTTTAGAATTTCCTCTAAGGTGGGTCTGTTAGCAACAAATTCAGTTTTATCTGCAGAAATTGTTTTAGAAATATGTCTGCTGACTTAGGATATGGGGTTGGAATTCTTTCTTTTTGAGCACTTTGAATGTATGTACTGTTGCCTTTCGCTTATTCTGGTCCCTTTGTAAGGAAGTAATAGGCTGTCTGTCTTTCTCCTTTCAGTATTTTGACTTTGCACTTTCACTGTGATGGCGTATGGATTTCTTCCAATTCATCCCACTTGGAGATATGGCATGGAGGTACACTCCTGTAATGCTAGCATTATGGAAGTTGTAGTAGGAGGATCATCCATGCCTAGACAAAAAATAAGACCCTATCTAAGAAATAATGTAAAACAAAAGAGCTGGCATCATAGTTATAGTGGCAGGACACTTGCCTAGTAATCACATGGCCCTCAGTTCAAATATCCATACTGGCCCCCCAATGAAGAATTAAGGTACATCTTTAAAATGTTTTTATTGGAATGCAACAGTAGCATAACAGGATTTCCTCGTGAGGAAGCCTTTGAACAGGCTCACCACTTACACTCCCTTAACTCCTTTTTCCTTCTCTGCTTTTTAAGTCTTTGATGGCTTTTATTTTCTTCACAAGTACATGCAGTGTACTCAATCCTCTTCACTTCTATTACCTCCCCCACCCCGTTTCCTTTCACACAGCCATCATCATCATCATCATCATCATCATCATGATGTAGTACTGTGAGCTAAACTCAGGGTCTTGTGCTTTCTAGACAGTCTCCGTTTGGCATTTATGTGATTTGTTATCAGAAGCAGTAGATTCTGTTGAGAAGAATGAATGCTGAATGTGAAATATTCTGGTGCTTATCTCCTATTTGCCATTCTGAACTGCCATGCTGCACACTTGTGATAGTGTGAAAGGGGGAAAAAATCTTCCCTTGACCTTGTATAATCTTATTAAACTATATATTACTGCACCTTACTTTCAAGATGATTGAAAATGCTGGATATGTGGTCACAACAAGTTGATACCTCTGTTACGTTCTCAGAGCTATCCTTTATTTTCCAGCTTTCCACCTGGCTTGCTTTGTCTCCCAGGGTTTCTTGTGCTTCAGAGTCCTATTCTTCCATTTCTTTAGAGAAGTTGGGTTCTCTGCCAGGTATAATTATAATTTAAGAGGATTAAAAACACAAGAAAAAGCTGGGGGTAGTGGATCCCTGTAATCCCAGCTCAATGGGAAGTGGAAATGTGAGGGTTGTAGTTGGACAACAGTGTGGGCAAAAGTTAACCATACCCTTTTTCAAAACCCAGCAGGGCATGGTGATGTGTATCTGTAGACCCAGCCACATGGGAGGCTGAGGTGGAAGAATTTCAGTTTATGGCTATCCCTAGGAAAAAGCACAAGGGCCTATCTAAAAAATAAAGAAGAAATGGGTGTGGAGTTTAAATCCCAGAATTGCCCGCAAAATTGTGGAGAGAACTCACTAGTTGATTTCACTTTAGCATTAACACTGTAAAGAAGGGGCACAGGAGTCTCACTGTATACTAGTATAACCTTGGGAGCCTTTACATATGCTTTGGACCCTTTTTGGGATAGTGTTATTTGTTAAAGTTAGAGGTAGTTCTCTTCAAATATTTCTTAGGTAGTTTGATGTACAGCCAGATTTTTGAGATAAACTAATGAGGAAAGGCAGTTTGTGGGCAAGCTGACAAAGTGTAAAGCTGTTAGACTGCACTGTCCTGTCTGTGGGACAGATCAGTTTTTTGCCAGAGAGGTCCTTAGGAATACCCATTTTTCTGGACTCCCCCTTTAGGTCTCATCTCCATTGATTAAGAAAGAATATTCTCTACTGTCCTTTTAGAAGATTTAACCAAGTGTCTAGAACTTCACTTAGGAGACATATCCAGTATAGAGAATGGGTTATTCCCTGTAAGCCAAAGATTATCTTGATAGATTTTCATTGGCTGATTTCTTGGGCTTGTTTGCAAGGCTTTCCTAACTTGTACCTGTACTTGTGCCCAGTCAGGTGAGCCATGGAGCCCTTCCTTTTATTTGTACAAAATAAAATGCATACCATTACAAAGGAAATGAGTTGTATTGAATTCTAGCTGTCAAAAAATTTTTTGGTCAGTGGTGGGGCTTGAACTCTGGGCCTGGGCGCTACCCCTCAGCTCTTCAGCTCAAGACAAGTGCTCTATCGCTTGAGCCACAGCGCCACTTCCGGTTTTCTAGTGGTTTATTGGAGACAAGAGTCTCATGGACTTTCATTGCCTGGGCTGGCTTTGAACCGTGATCCTCAGATCTCAGCCTCCTGAGTAGCTAGGATTACAGGCTTGAGCCACCGGCGCCCGGCTACAGCTGTCAAAAATTTAAAATGTGTACAACAGTATATGTTTCTTTGTTAATAATATTCAGTGGTAGATTAAATAACTTACCAAAGTTGTAAAGCAATGATAACAATAATTTGAAAACACTTCATAACTATAACCTGAAGGAACTGGTTTCTGTTGGAAGCAAAGTCACAGATACTGACCCTACTGTAATTTGTTGCTAACCTTTGTAATTAAAAGCAGTGCTGAATTTTAGTTCAGGTTTGTGGGGGGAAAATGTGTAATTTTTCTTGCCGAACTAAAAGGCAGCTGAAAACCGTTTATACCAAGGTTGTATATTAACATATTCATCTTTCTACATGCATGACACAACAAACAAAGATTGTGGTTTTTCCATGTTCAGAGCCAGTGGCTCATGCCTGTAATCCTAGCTACTCAGGAGGCTGAGATCTGAGAATTGTGGTTCAAAGCCAACCGGGACAAATAGTCCCTGTTAGACTATTATCTCCAATTAACCACTCAAAAACAGGAAGTGGTGCTATGGCTCAAGCATAGAGTGCTAGCCTCGAGCACAAAGAGGTTCAGGGACAGCACCCAAGCCCTGTGTTCAAACCTCACAGCTGACCAAAAAAAGAGTTTATGTGGTTACATATTTTCAAAGCTCTTTCTTTTAGTAATATATATCAATTGTACAAAGTAACGGGTTTATTATGATGTTTTCATGTACTGCATGTAATGCATGTAAAGTGTTCAGTCATATTTACCTGTTTGGATAAACTAAAACTTATGTTGGAATAACCTTGTCATTAACTGACAATAGTAGCAGGTTTTTGTTTTTATTTCAGAATATTAGCTAGATAGTCCTTTGAATCCCCAAATGCTAATTAAAATGGTTTGCTGTTACAGGAATACAAGCGCAAGTTAGCCAGAGTTTCCCTGGTACGAAAAGAACTGAGGTCTCGGATCCAGAGCCTGCCAGATTTATCTCGATTGCCAAATGTCACTGGCAGTCACATGCACCTGCCCTTTGCTGGAGACATCTACAGTGAAGACTGACGACCAGTCTCTTTCCAGGACCCAGAACTTTGAAAGAGATGAAGACAGATTAGGTGGATAGTTCTGTAAGCATTATTTTTGTATATTGTTGAGAGAGTGGTACTAACAAAGAAATGACAAGTAATTTATAAAATTGTTAAAATGTTGGTTTGTTTACTATTTTACTAGTAAGTTAATGTGACTAGGCTAAATAAGGTAATGATCCCTGTGTATCAGTAACTCACAAATAGTGATTATTTTCAGAAGACCTTTTTGTAAATTCTTTTGATCCAGGTCCTTGTGAGAGATTCCATGTTTCTATTTCTTCATGTATTTTCAGTTGCTTTTCTTTTTCTTTCTTTTTTTTTCCAGTATCTAATCACTGTATACTATCTAATTCTAAAGGGGAAGAACGAATCAGGATCTGGTTGACTTTATTATGGTACAGTTTAAGACTTGACTGTAGAAGGGATTAAATGTTCCAATTTAATTTTCACCCATCTTCCCAACACCATAGCTGGTTCTGTGCCTTTTCAAGGCCTTTGGTTCCTTAGAGGTCTGTAACTTAACAGTAAACATGATGCCACTGGGGGGTCAGGTCAAAGCCTAGAGAACTTTCCCCCATAGCACTGTAGGAGTTCCATTCCAACTGCCAGTGTAAAATAAAAAGATTACTAAATAGGGAATACTTTGGTTGTACTGTTGAGAATTATTTGAGTAGATTAAAATGAAAATGTTATAAAACTTGACACACTACCAAGAGAAGAGCTTTGGGTCTGGAACTGATTCCTATTTGTCAAGTCAGTCTTGTTTTAAACATAATCAATCCCTTCAACAAAAAAGCCATCTGTGGGATTAAAAGAAACAAAGTAATGATCCTTTTATTATTTCCTTGGGCATATAACTTAAAAACTCTAGAACTTTTAGCACTAAAAACTCAAGAATTCAATATTCATTAACATTGAGTAAACTAACCTTGGAACATTGGTATAGTTTAAGGTTTTTGAATGACTGTACTCTTGGAAATGAAGCAGTGCTACACTACAGGGTAGATTGGGTAAATTCTATATTTGTATGTTTACAGATGTAAATATAAAACAAATGTACTTTTACCTTTTATTTCTAACTCTGTGTGTTAGGGCAGTTGCATGCTCTCCAGCCTTTTTGGATTTCATTGTTAAGCTGTGAATTTGTATTCAATAATAATTTAGAACAAGCATCTTTATCTTTCATTGCTTTACATGTTAGACATTTCTCCTATCAGATTCAAATTAGATAGTTAATAGAACACCCTTTAAATCACACAAGCCAATTATGTCTCACTACTCTAAATGGCTGCACTCTGTTCTCTCAGTGTTAGAGACTATAGTTAAAATGATTACCAGTGAAAAAGGCAGATATTTATTTTTAATAGATAGTAGTTGTGGAAACTGATTGTAAAATTTTGACCTCTCTTCAAAACAGATGCATAGAAGTAGTCATTCATCCACTTACATGTATATCTTTTACTCAGTGTTTTGAACAGCTTTTGGGACTTAGGATGTTTTCTCACAGAAACAATAGTCAGGTTCCCTGTCACACACTACTACTGAAGCTCAGCTGGAAACCTAATCCACTTAACCATGAATGTACTTGTGGTACGGTTGATAAGTTACTTGTAGATCATGGCCAGCATTTGTAATGTCACTCTAAGGAAATTATGTGTGGAGCCAGACACATACTGAAGTGTATGCCTCTGTGGTTAGGTATGGGAAATACAAGGAAAGATTCTGCAAAGGAGGGAGGTAATAAATGCACAGCTACGAAACCTGGTTATCACTGTTATGAAAGTATACGAAGTAAGTTAGTTTTTGTTGTTAATGTGAAAGCAAAATTGTATGCTAATTTATTTCAGTATCTTGGCTTTATTTATGATCTGCTAATGTGATTTATTCATTCAAAAATATTTTTTCCAGTTAAAACTAATTTATAAAGTATGTACTCCTAGCAACACTTAAAATCTTTGAGAAGTATGTGGAAATATTTTCACTATTCATGACAAACTTCTGACTTAGATACTGATTTTAATTCCAGTATCTTCTCTAAATATTTATGATAAAAATGCATTATTTTTTTAGAGCTCGATGAGATTTGTGATGTGATAGTATTCAAGTACCTGAATTGCACCCCTTGACCAGTCAGTCCTCCACAAACCTCAGTTGTTGGTTAGCTCACTAACTGAACACAAACTAGTCACAAACATTTCAGCCTTATAATAGTTAACATGGTAAGCCTTAGCAGGAAAAAGTCATCCTTCCTAAAAAGACTAGATGTTCTCAAGAAATGGGGTTAGGCTGGGGGTACTATAATACCAAAATCTAAATCATGAGCATTTTGTACACTGCGTACCCAAGGCAAATCATGCAACTGAGTGCGGTCTGGCCCGGCTCCTTGAGAGAGCATATCTGCACACCTGCAGTAGGGGCACTGTGTTTTGAATGGATAGCGTTACTCTTCCCTGTCAACAGTCTGAGAGCTGTCTAGTGTTGATCTGACTAGGCGCTCCCTCTGCTTCTTCCATCCCTACAGTAAATGAAAGAACCACAGGGGAACGAATGTACTCAATAGCTAACCTCCCCAAGGAAAACCATTCTGTATTCTGCTATTTTGGTACCTCTTTCATGTGTACTCTGAATCAGGGTTTTTGTATAAGAAATCCTTTAGAATCAGCAAAAGCTGGGATGATCCAGTCTTGATTTGCAAAATTAAAACAAAACACCTAAATGTCAATTATCACTATAGATGAGATCTCATCTTTTACAGTATAGTTAATAGACTGGTTCTGAGGACTCTTTAAATAGAAAAAACTCAAAAGTACCAATTAATTGGGAAAATCAGAAGGCCCTTTCTGAATTCCCCATTTTAAAGATTTACATTATATGAAATGACAGCTACTAAACTGGTTGGTATTCTATTAGGAAATAGCTCCTAAAAATGTAGTCTTGTCTCATAGTTGTTGCACTATGAACTGTTGAAAGTGTAAACAAGTTCTTCTCTGTACAGAAAGGGAACATTGTGTTACTTAATGAATTGATTTAGACAGAGCATTTGTTGCCCGCTGTAATTCCAGCCATCCACAAGACTGTGTTGTGAGGAGGCAATAGCACACGGGAAGATGAACTCTCCTGGACTGTTTACCCCCTTTTCTTTGGCTGTATAAGCTGTTCTTAATAAAGTTTTATGTTCTTTTTGAAGGTTCTTTGTGAGGTTTATTTTTGTGATTCTGAGTCAGTGAGTACAGGGTAGAAGGCAGAGGATTAGGGGACCAAGACGGAAGCAAAGTACTGGAAGTATTCAAAGAAATAATAGAAAATGCTGAAGGAGATTACTGTCAGTGACAAAATCCAGTGTCAGAATTCCCTGGAGCTGTTACTAGAACATAGATGGCTGGGCCCCACCTGCAGAGCTTCTGCCTCAGTAAGTCTGTGGTCAGGTCTCGTGGTTTACTTTTCTGCTACTTGTTGGTAACGCTCATGTCCACACTCAAGTTTAAAATAATGGAAAGATAGCCAACAGACTGGGAGATCTTTACCAGCAATATATCCAACAAGGGCCTAATATACAAAATATACAAGGAGCTCAAAAAATTAACACTTCCCCCCAAAAACCTAATGTATCAATAAATGGACAAAGGAGCTAGAGAGATGTCTCAGAACAGTGGTAAATAGACCCATGCTCAACACCCCTGGCCACAAAAGAAATGCAAATCAATACAACTTTGAGATTTCTGCTTATGTGGTGCTGAGGAATCGAACCCAGGGCCTGATGCATGCAAGGCAAGTGCTCTACCACTGAGCCACCTTCCCAGCCCTAGTTTGGATATTCTTCAAAAAACTATTTACGGAGCTGGGAAGTTGGCTCAGTGGTAAAGCACTTGCCTTGCATGCCTGAGGCCCTGGGTTCGATTCCTCAGCACCACATAAGCAAAAAGAAAAAAGCCGGAAGTGGCGCTGTGGCTCAAATGGTAGAGCGCTAGCCTTTACCTGAAGAGCTGAGGGACAGCGCCCAGGCCCAGAGTTCAGGCCCCGCGACCGGACCCCCCCCCCCAAAAAAAAAAAACAAACTATTTACAGTAGCCAGGCTATAGAACCCCAGATGCCCTATGATAGAAGTGTGGTACACATACACAGTGGAATTTTACTCATTCATTTACAACATTTACAGGGAATAGATGGGCACAGAACAAATCATGCTAAGTGAAGCCAAGCTAAGCTCAGAGACAAACTGCATGAAGCTAGATCTAAAATAAAACTGGCATAACATACAGGACTGTAGGCATTTACACATTCACACACACACAGACTAAAAGATACTCTTAGGGGAGGGACCCTAAGGCCTAACTCCTCTGAACATTTCAAGTACTTTCTTTTGGTGCCAGTCCAAGGGCTTGAACTCAGGATCCAGGTACTATCCCTGAGCTGTTTTGCTCTAAGGCTTGTGTTCTAACACTTAAGCCATGCCTCCACTTTGGGCTTTTTACTGGTTATTTGGAGATATGAGGCTCATGGACTTTCCTGACCAGGCCAACTTTGGACTGTGTTCCTCAGGACTGTGTTCCTGAGTAGCTAGAATTACAGGAGTGAGAGATTCTTTCTAAACCCCTGAGTAGAGTAGCACGAACCTGTCATTCCAAGCTACAGGAGAGGCTGAGATTGGGAGGGCAGAAAAGTTTGCAAGACTGACTCTACAGTTTTATCTGAACACAGCTGCACATTCTTGTGATCCCAGTGATTAAAGGCAGACTAAAAGTAGTGGTGGCTCAGGTGTGCACCAGGGTGGAAAGCAAGGCCCTATCCTAAAAAATAAGCAACGTAAATCAGGACTGGAGGCATAAATCAGTGGTACATACTGTGCCAGCTATCAAATGTGAGGTCTTGAGCTCAAACCCAGTATTACAACATATTTGACTAAAGCTTACTTTTAAACTAGTGGATTTCTCTAAGCCATTATTTAGGCCAGAGGCCTAAATAGCTGCAGCTGGGAACATGTTAGAAGTGCAACTTTTGGGGATGCATGCAGACCTATGGAACCCAAAAATCCAAGGTTGGGTATATGTGTCTTTTTAACAACTCTTCAGGTAATTATGGTGAAATCTTAGTTCTACACACCCAGTCATGATCCAAAGTGATTGCACACTTCCCCTCCTGTTTATGAATAAAGGCAGATCTAGGCAGTCTTTGTCAGCTGACTGGAATTGGAACAGAAATCAAGTTACATTTCTTTGCTGTCAAGTTTGATGGGTTGCTCACACTTTGAAAACCAGCGAATCTATTACCACTAAACTTGTTTCTTAAGAATGCTGCTGGAATTCTTCCTCAGCTTTTTAGCAGTTTATGAACCTAGGCTGTCAGTATGAATGAGTATGGCCCAGCTCTTGCACTAGTTACTATTTTGCATCACAAAATTATATGACCAACTGTAACTAGTTGTTTTTCAACCATTCAGTTTGCAAGCCCTAAAGAAGTTTAAGCTTAAAAATTTCAAGCAGCAAAGAAGCCTGGAAACAGAGTAAATAACTCATTTGAAGAAATTTTATTTTTTTGCCAGTCCTGGGGCTTGAACTCAGGGCCTGGGTACTGTCTCTGAGCTACTTTTTGCTCAAAGCTAGTGCTCTACCACTCAGCCATAATACCATAGCTTTTTCTGAGTGATTTATTAGAGATAAGAGTCTGACAGACTTTCCCGCCCTGGCTGGCTTTGAACTGCAATCCTCAGACATCAGCCTCTTGAATAGCTAGGATTACAGGCATGAGCCACCAGCGCCTAGTATTTAGAGATTTTTAAGCTATGCACCAATGGCTCCTGTAATTGTGTCTACTCAAGAGGCAGAGATTTGAGAATCCTAGTTTAAAACCAGCTCAGGCAGGCAAATTGTTAGACTTACCTCCAATTAACCAGCAAAAGCCAGAAGTAGAGCTATATTTTAAATGGTTAGAGCCTCAGTCTTCAACAAAAAAGTTAAGGGACATTGCTCAGGCCCTGAGTTCAAATCCCAGAGCTCAAACCCCATTACTGGCACAATTTTTTTTTAAAATAAACATTTTTTTAAATATTTTTCTTCTTTTTGCTCAATTCTACTACTGAGATAACTTTACATAAATTTATCCATTTTATTATTTTTAATTGCTAATTATAAATGTATCACCTTAAATACAATTTGTGTTAAGAACATTTAATACCTCTTCAGCTATCTTGAAATATACATTATTACTGACCTCACTATACAATAGATCATGACAATTTATTCTTCCTAACTGAAACTCTGCACCCTTCCACCATTGTCTTCCCCTGCCTGCTGTGTCCCCAAGCCGCTGGTAATGGCAGTTCAACTGCTCTAAATCCCCATGTGATTTAGAATTTGTCTCTCTCTGCCTTAAAAAGAATAAGATCTCCATTTGTGCATTAGTAGGCTGTTTATACATCTTGGTTATTATAAATAATACTTCAATAAACATGGGATAAATAGGTTTTATTTATATAAATTTTACTATAGTTATGTGTATGGACATAGTTGACTCCTTTTCTGAATTAGCAATAAAATTACTGACATATGGAAGAACCCTTCAGGAGTAAAAGACATTTTCAGTAAAGTCTCAATTTCCTTTTGGAAGAAAATGACATCAATAATGGAAACTGCAAAAACATAAGGAGAAGAAAATAATAATAAATAATATTCAACATCCACCTATCCTTTGCTATATTTTTTGGTCCTCATAACCACCTCTGGGGTTTTAGTTATTCAATCAAATGATACGTGCTCCCCATAAATACTTAGGGCTGCCAGGAAGTTTGTCCTTGGACTGAGTTTCCATAAATCTAAAGAGTAAAAGTACAAAAGGTTGTTTACTAACTTTAGTTTCAGGAATTAGACTAGATGTTTCTTTTTTTCAAAGCTTCCTCTTCACAGAGAAGATAAGAAATTTCTGAAGTCCGCCTTTGGAATATCTTGGGATTCGCTTTGACTAAGCAGCATTTTCAGTTGAGAGAAGTGTTTCTTTCTTTTGTTCATATTCCTTGTGGAGCAAATGGGTGTTGACTGTCCAGATACAGGTGTTCTGAAAAGACAAGATAAAATAAAAACCACTTAGTTATATTAACATGAAAAAATACTCTTCTTGCTTAGATTACTACTAGTATTGCCACCATTTTACGGCTATATTAAAAGCTGCTAATCAGAGCTGTACTTTAGGAAGATCACCAGACTAACAGGCCATAAAACTAGAAGTTGAAAGACCAACTAGAAAGCAACAGCAGTAGTCCTGACAGAAGGTGAATAAGGCCCTGAACCAGGACAGCAACAGTAGGCAAGAAAGGAGAATAGGTGGAAGGAGATGGACAGAAAATGGAAGGCGAATGAAAAAGAAACAAGGACAAGGCGGCAGAAATATTCGTTCATACATAAGGAACATAGAGGAGAATGGACATGTTTGAATGGTTACTTTGTAGGTAGCTAGGACTATGCCCAGGGAAAGACTGAAATAGCAATGTACCACTATGTCATAATGCACTGAGACTAGAGCTGAAGATTTGGGAGTGTGTGGTATCAGAGAAGGGGTATGGAGGAAAAAGGAGGCCCAGGGAGGAAAAAGGAGGCCAAGGACAGAACTGCATAGAATATTTAGGAATACATACTCAACAGAAGATATTAAAAAATGACAAAATACCTGAAAGTCAACGCTGGGCTTTTGCTTGTAGAACCAGTTACACCATGATTTTGGTTTGCAGAATGAGGAGTTTTCTCTAGCCCCTTCAGGCTGACTTTACTGGCAGGTGTAGTAGGATCGCTCTTCAATGCTGACAGAAAGCTTCTACTTTTGCCAGGATGCTTAATTGTTCTATTGCATGTTTTGCAAGTAATCAACTAAAGAAGAAATATCAGTCCTGTGAGTTCTCTTTTAATTTAATCCAATGAACCACATGTTCTCTGAGTTCTCATGTCAGGGTATTTCAAGGTAAGTTAACCTATTGGAGTCTTACATTCTAGTAGCAAGAATAAAATAAGTTAAAAATTAGAAGTAGCTGGGTGCTGGTGGTTCATGCCTGTAATCCTAGTTATTCAGGAGGCTGAGATCTGAGGAACACAGCCCAGGCAAGGAAAGTGAGACTCATCTCCAATTAACCACCAAAAAAACTGGAAGTAGCACTGTGGCTCAAGTGGTACAGTACTCTCCTTGAGCAAAAGAGCTCAGGACCAGTGCCCAAGCCCAGAGTCCAAGCCCCACAACTGACCCCCCCCCAAAAAAAATTAAATATCTTAAATATACATACTTTTTAGAAAATACAATGTGTAGAATGGGAACTTCTTTGTACAACTACTTAAAGATATTAAAGATAATAAAAATACAATGGACTCTACTTGCTGAACATAAAATATTTGGGGGAAATCAAGGGATGAAACCAGGAAGATGTCCATTAACATGTAGATGTGCTTTTTAACAGCAGTTGCGGGTAAACTGTTAAGCTTTTTCCTAATACAACATGGAGAAGATCACTGCAAATTTAAGTCGTCCCATCAAATCCTAAGTGAATCTGTAAATATAGGTAAATTTATAAACCAAACAATATAGCATATTCACATTACCTTTCTATCCTTAGCTCTAGAAATTTGACTTTCTGTTTGATTCATTTTTAAGAAATGATTAATTTCCAAAATGTGGCATATAGCACAAGTGGAGAACACTAACATGCGCGAAGCCCTGGGTTCAATCCCCAGTATTGGAGGAAAAAAAAGAAAACAAATGGTCCAATTTTTAGCTAAATGCCTGCCTTCTATGTATCACATTAAACCCAGAATCTAGCCCATGAATTCACATGAACTGGTTTGGGTAAGATTTTCATGGGAGATCTAGGTCTGGAAGTGTGGTTCAAGTAGTAAACTGCCTGTCTAGCAAGTACATGGCTGTGGTTTTTTTTTTCTTCAGTACTGCAAAAAAAAAAAAAAACAAAGCAAATGGAAGCCCTGTATACTGAATATATCAAAGGCCTATATTGCTTTGTACTTTTTAGAAAGAGACTGTTTGTAAGTTTAAATAAATGAGAAGAATGACCCCTAGCACCATAGTACAACTATATGAACAACAGGACCATTGACTTAGAAATAAAATTGAGTGATAACTGCAATTCTGGTTGTCATACTGGTTAGCTCATCAAATTTTTGGAAACAGCGCTTCTCAAGAGTTAATAATGTTTCATTTTAGGCAACTATAAAAAACAAAAACAAGCTATACTATTAATGAAGAACTAATCAGCAGAAAAAGATTTTAGGTGCGTATTTTGATCAACTAAACGTACTACTATAATGAGTGTCAGTGGTTCGCATCTGTAATTCTAGTTACTCAGGAGACTAGATGTGGGGATCATGATGCAAAGCCGGCCCAGGCAGTGAGTACATGAGACTCTTATCTCCAGTTAAGCACAGAAAAAGCTGGAAGTGGTGCTGTGCTCAAGCACAGCCTTGAACAAAAGGAGCTCAGAGATAGTGCCCAAGTTGAGTTCAATCCCCAGAACTGGCAAAAATAATTAATAAATTAATAAAAAAAATAAATACATTACCATGAATCTGCATTGTAGTCAGGTTGGTTCTTGAAGAAATTTGTTTTTTTTTGTTGTTGTTGTTGTTTCTGGCCTTAGGGCTTTTTACTCAGTGCTGAGTGCTGTCCCTGAGCTTTTGTGCTCAAGGCCAGTGCTCTGCCACTTGAGCCATAGTTCCACTTCCAGCCTTTTCGGTAGTTTATTATACGTAAGAGTCTCATGGACTTTTCAGCCCAGACTGGCTTTAAACTGTGACCCTCAGATCTACTTCCTGAGTTGCTAACATTACAGGTGTGAGCCTTTAGTGCCTAGCCAGAAATTTTATATATATATATATATATATATATATATATATAGAATAGAACCGATACCTTACCAATACACTTTTGGAATCCTTGTACTTCTTTAGAATTTTTGCTTCTTTGAAACTGAGTGCATAATTTCTTGCTTGTTGATTAAGAAGTTTCTGTATTTTGGGTGTCAATTTGGCCTTGGGTTTGAGGCGCACTCGAGCATTATCCAGAACCAACAACTGGAAACAGTATGGACACGTTCCTTCAAAGGTGCTATTATCTAAAATTATATAATGGAACCCACATTTAGCATATCAGAGTATTGTTACACATATACAACAAAATGGTACAGTATGAAAAATATTGGTATTTAATATAAGCAGATATGGATTCTCTTTACAAGCTCAAAATATGAAAATCCATTCATTCCTTTCAGCAACAGATAAGGCAGTTCTCCAACTTCTAGCGACCTGATTCATTACTTGTCACTAAGTGAAAACAGGCTATTGCCCTTCACCAATTTTACCAACATATTTACCATTAAAAAATTTGCAATGAAATTTTCCTTTTCTTTTGAAACAATTAGCACAATAAATATTTATTGAGTACCTACTGCTAAGCACTGTGCTGAGCTTGAGAGACACAAGAGGCACTGCAAAAGTATGAAAGATGTTTGTAATTCAGCATCACCAAATACAGATTTCATTCATACTGAGTGAATGTTCATATTCACTGTTTGGGGTACTGGAGATATATCAGTTTACAAAAGACAGTTTGGAAGGCAGACTATAACACCAAATGCTAAGTGCTAGGATGAGAATGTAAAATAGGCCAGTGAGGACAGGATACGATGGTGGAACTATTGTAGTTTTCAGTATCGTTGCTACGAAAGGCTACGTTGGATGATATAGGGTGAAATCAAAGCAGGTATGTAACACAAGTGTTCCAAACAGAGAAACAGAACAAGAAGACTGGATGGAGTTAAAGTTGAGTTTACTACTGAGAGTAGGTCTGGAGGTTATTAGAGCCTGTGCTGTAGGGCAACAATCTTGTTTTCAAAAACTTACACTTTAACCATGACTTGGAAAGCCATTTATGGCAGAGAAGAGCCATGAGCTAGCCTTTTTTTGTTTGTTTTAAAGTTGTTAGTATTGGGCTTGAACGCAGGGCCCCAGCGTTATCTCTTCCTAAGGTTTTTTGCTTAAGGCTGGCATTCTCTCACAGTAGCCACAACTCATACACTGCTCTAGGCTTTGATTTTTTTTTTTTTCAGGACTCCTCTGGCTGCTGGCTTGAGACCAAACTACAGGAATGCCTGAGAGCTGTTGGCAGTAATCTGGGAGAAAGTGGGTAAATTGCAAGGCTTAGGTTGGAAGCAATGGATGCAGTTGGAAATATTTTAAATCCAACATGATTTGCTCGCATATTGGCTTAGGGGGTGGGACCGGGAGGTCTGTAAAGAGTCAAGATGGGACCCAAAGTGTTTGCACTGGATTACTGCAAGGATGGGGGTTGCCATTTTCTGAAAGGAGAACTAGAGGTAACGCTCGTTTTTGGACAAAGTTTGGAATGACTATTGGTTATTCAAAAGAAGCAGTCAGGAGTTTGAATGTGAGTATAAGTCTAGGCTGGAATTCGAGAGGCCTTTGTACACAGTATATAAATATCCTGAGATGAAAAACTGCCAACCAGAAAGTGAGTGTAACTAGGAAAAATGTCCAAGGGCTGGTCTGGAGAAGTAAAACCCATGGAGAAGCACCAGCTTAAGACGTGAGGGTGCGCTGATCTGAACGCCAAGTGGAAACTACTTCTAGAGGACCGATCAACGTGTCAAATGCAAGATGAGCCGACATGGAGTACAGAATTTGAACTTTTCCATAAACCTGAGAAGCCCGAGGGCCGTGCTACTATTTGTTTTGTCCCTCTCGGATCACTGTGAACAGTGGCAGAATGGATGCGGGCGCGGCGCCAGGGCGGGAGGACCAGCGGGGGCCTTACCGGGAGCGGAGCGGGAGGACCAGCGGGGGCCTTACCGGGAGCGGAGCGGGAGGACCAGCGGGGGCCTTACCCGGAGGGGAGCGGGAGGACCAGCGGGGGCCTTACCGGGAGGGGAGCGGGAGGACCAGCGGGGGCCTTACCGGGAGCGGAGCGGGAGGACCAGCGGGGGCCTTACCGGGAGGAGAGCGGGAGGACCGGCGGGGGCCTTACCGTGAGCGGAGCGGAAGGACCAGCGGGGGCCTTACCCGGAGGGGAGCGGGAGGACCGGCGGGGGACTTACCGAGGGGAGCGGGAGGACCGGCGGGGGCCTTACCGAGGGGAGCGGGAGGACCAGCGGGGGACTTACCGTGAGCGGAGCTGTAGGCCCACCTGTAAGAGAAGACGGACTGGTGAGGAGCCTAGGAACCTCCGCGCCGCTCCCCGCCCGCCTCCCCTCCGCCCTGTCTTACAGGAGGTAGCGGGCCTGGCCCGGGCAGCTCTCGCGTAGATTCCACGCCGCCGCCTCCAGGTAGTACTTCTGCCTCATCGCGGCTGTGCGACCGGAGCTCCGGAAGTCGGCTCCTGGGGACCGCGGGAGTCGGCTTCCGGGAGACTCAGGAAATCCGCTTCCCGCAATCGCCAATGTCGTCCTTGAAATACCAGGTCCCTCCGGAAACACGCACCTCCGCTAATAGGTTCCGGTGTTCTCCGAGCCACGGCTGATGTGCAGGTGTGCACAGCCACAACGTCGCCTTGGTGTTTCTAGCTGTCTAGGTCTTCTGTTCTGTTTTTAAACTTGAGAGAATCAGCCAGCAGCCCTTCCGCCTTACTACCCTTCACCTTTGCCCCTCTCCTTCCCCCTTCTTTTCTTTCTTCCTTCTTTCCCTATCTTCTCCAGGGTCCCCATGTAGCTGCTGGCCTTGAACTTATTACATTGCCCATACTGCCCTTGAACTCTTTATCGGCCTGTTTCATCCTCTTTAGTGCAGGGATTACAGGCATGTGCCACTTAGGCCAGAAAAAAAAAGTAAAAACATAGTTGCATCTGTTCAGAAAGAGAAAGATGCATGCATTCCTCTGCCTCCTAGCACATTTCCCTTTAGCTCTTCTCTTTCTTGAGAGATGTAAGGGTTGCCGAGAGGAGACCACCACCTGGTTCAGAGTTTCTTGGGAATGTACTCTAGAGAAGGGTGTAGCCTGTATCAGCTTGAACTAATGGCAGAGAGAGAGATTCCATAGGGAAGGGAGATAAGGAGATGTGGCCTGTGCTGATGAGGAAGTGATCTCAGAGCTTGAGGGGCCTGCCACTACCCCAAGCTGCAATGGGACCTGGGTTACAGATGCTGGGCGGAGACCTCTAGGGAAGGCCACGTGCGGTCTTGCACTGAGAGAGAACAAAGAGAAGGGGTCTATGTGAGGTTTCACATGGAGAGAAAACAAAGAGAAGAGGCCATTTTCCCAGGTAGACCTAACAAGCACCACAGTCCTGTGTCCAGATGCTTGCTCCACAGCTCTTCTTGAACTGCATTTTGTCTTGTCAGTCCTATTGTGACCCAGCTTCAGGTTTTTCTTCACTTGGGCAGTGCAGTCTTCTGTCTTAGCATCCCCACCCATCACTGCTGATACCTCATGCCCCCTACTTGCTCCTGGTCTGCCTGAGGCTTCTGCTCGCTTTCCACCAGCAGCAAACCAGACTCCACTTTCTTCCCTGAACCAACATATCCACTCTCTTCCCTTGCCTTTATCCTTATCATGGCATACCACATTGTTTTCTTGTGTCCCTCTTTACTCTCTCAGTCCATTCTCAGTAAAAGAGAGTTGCCTTCTTATTTTTTTACCCCAGTCCTGGGGCTTGAACTCAGGGCCTGGGTGTTTATGCCCACCCCCACCATGTGTCAGCCACACAGGCGTGGCAGGCACAGGGGTGAAAGTTAACAGAGGGAGTTTGCTGGTGGGGGGGCGATGATCAAGGAGAATGCCTGTATGGAACCTCTGACCATCCACCATTGTGTTGCAGAAATTGCCCAGATCTCTGACAGTATTGTGAGGTGGCAAGACTTGATTGAAATGCAAAAAAAAAAAGAGATTTTGGTTTTATGAATGTAAAGGAAGTCTGGTGAGAACTTGGAGAAGTCCATAAGAACGTAGAGGGAAGAGTCCATGAGGTGGTTGAAGGGAGGAGTCCCCGCTGGGAGGTGTTGCAGCTGTTCTCAAGCTTTTTAGTTATTTTTTGGGGGGGTCCGGTCATGGGGCCTGAACTCTGGGCCTGGGCACTGTCCCTCAGCTCTTCACCTCAAGGCTAGCACTCTACCACTTGAGCCACAGCGCCACTTCTGGCTTTTTTCTTTTTTTGCTTATGTGGTGCTGAGGAATCGAACCCAGTGCTTGCAAGGCAAGCGCTCTACCACTGAGCCACCTTCCCAGCCCAGTATTTTTTTTCTTGTTGGGGTGGACTGAGAAATAAAATGGGTCAATGTGGGTGAAGCAGTGGAAGCCATCTACTAAACAGATAAAAATGTACTGGGAGTCTCTTTGGGATGCTGAATTACCCCTCTCAATTTATCAGTTGGACAAGCTTGTGGGCAGTCCAGTCAAGGCTATGGAGGAGGTAGAAGACCACATCATCTCTAAGGGTCTGGTGGGGGTGATCAAGCTGGTAATCTCACCCTGGGTTGGAGCAAGGTACAACTTAGTGATGAACAGGTTTTTGATTAAGATATTTAAATTTCTATTTGGGACAGGTCAGAGAGGGAGAAAGGAATGTGAACATGAACAATGCCTAGTGCTAGCCACCTGCTGAAGGGAAAAGAGGTGACCTGGTGCCACAGCTGATGATTGATGGGCAGTGAAGGACGGGTGTGAGGTAGAGAAAGAAGCAGTGGTAAAGGATTGGAGGGAGTAGAAGAAAAAGGTGGAGGCTGATAGGGTGGTGGAGAGGTGGTGGAGATTGAGATGCAGAGTTGGGTGGGGAACATGGAGGAAGGAGAGTGGTCAGCAGGGTGGAATGGCAGGTCTGCATCAGGGAGAGGGGCAGAAAAAATGCCTGAGCCTGATTTCTCCAGCCTTGCCACTTCGGTGACAGAAGTCATCCAGGTCTGTGAGGACATTAAATGTGAAGGTACCATTCTTGGGCCACTGAGACCCATTGGGTATTGAGGCCATGCCACATTACAATAGAAAATGAGCCTCTTGGGTTTTATGGAGATTAGCCAAGATACAGCCCAAAGGGGTATTTCCAGGAGGTTTATGTTGAGAGGTACCCATTTTAGGCAGAGGGTGGCAGTTTAGATCCTGGTAAAGGAACTTTCTTTAGCTCTGTGCATCCCCAGGAGCACAGTAGAAATCCTAGTATAGTAGGACAATGCCCCAAGGGGTCAGCACTCCATGAGACAAGTCAACAGGGGCATTCCCCAGCCAGGTGCCTGGTCTTTCAAGAACTAAACGAAAGTAGAGGCGGGTCCGCCCATAGAGACAGGAGGTTAATGCCCACCCTTGCAGATCTGATCATGGGCATGTGGAAGTCTGAAATGGCTGGCAGAGGAGAGTAAAGGTTGCTTGCTCAGAGAAGATTTGGGAGGAGGGCCTGGGGCCAATCATCCCCTATAGGGGGATCTTCCAAACCCAAACCACTTTTCCCAAATGTAAGAAATGAGAGGCAAGCAATCAATACAGCCCCGGGGCTTTATCAGAGGATAGACCTGCCAGGCTGCTCCAAGCTGTAATGAATGCAGCAGCCATAGAGACATGTACAGGTAGAATTTAAACAATTTTAGGGGGCAGTCACATGGGTCACATCAGCAGTCACATGGGTCACATACATGTATGTGGGGGGGAGTCAGTTCCTGAGTAGAAGGTGTTATGCAAGTGTTACATGGGCTACAGGAACTGGGGGAAGGGAGTGTAACTATTGCAGTTGGGGCATGAATTTGTATGTTGCATCGGGAAAACAATAGAGCATCTGGGAAATAGAAACTTAACAGATTTTTGTAAAGAGGTGGGGACACAGGGTGGTAACTTAATCTGCAAGCTGATTCTGAGACCTTAGATCCAGGAGCTGCTTTTGCTCAAGGCTAGCACTCTACCACTTAAGCCACAGCTCCACTTCTGGCTTTTTCTGTGCTTAATCGGAGATAAAAATCTCATAGCTGGGCATGTGTGGCTCACTCCTGTAATCCTGGCTACTCAGGAAGCTGAGATCTGAGGATCAAGATTCAAAGCCAGCAGGGGCAGGAAAGTTCTTGAGACTCTTATCTCTAACCATCTGAAAACTGGAAGTGGTGCTGTGGCTCCAGTGGTGGAGCACTTGCCTTGAGCTGAAGAGCTCAAGGACTATGCCCAGGCCCAGAGTTAAAGCCTCACAACCAACAAAAACAAAAACAAAACAAAACAAAAAACAGAGTCTCATAGACTTTCCTGCTGGGGCTGGCTTCAAACCATGATCCTTAGATCTCAGCCTCCTGAATAGCAAGGATTCTGTAAACCTTGGGCCATTAACGCCTGGCCGAAGAGTTGCCTTCTTAAAAGGTACAGTAAATCTTTTTTTTTTCAGTATGTTTTTTTTTTTATTGTAAAGATACTATACAGAGGGTTACAGTTACATGAGTGAGGTAATGAGTACACTTCCTCTTGAACATTGTTTTCCCCCTACCATCCCTTCCCTCCCTACCTTCCCGGAGGTTCTTTTTTTTTTTGATTGTGATTAAGTGATTACATAATTTCCGGAATTTCACAGTATTGTGGAATAATGATGCTCATTTAAAGTCACAAGTTCATTCTAACTTTCCTGGAGCAAATTGTCTATCACAGTCTATAACATATAACGGTGTTCACATGTTATACACCATACATGTGATCAGTAGCATGGGGATATTTAGTAGTGGTTCGACCAGATGAGTGGGAGTTCTTTGTTTCTTAAGTCCTGTTAGTTTTGTCGTATCACCTAACATTTTGGATTTAGCATCCACTTATCAGGGAGACCATGTACCGTTTGTCTCTTCGTTCTTGGCTTACCTCGCTCAACATGATTCCTTCTAGCTCCATCCATTTCCCTGCAAATGCCACTATTTTGTCATTTCTAATGGCTGCATAATATTTCATTGTGTATAGATACCACAATTTTTGGATCCATTCATCTGTGGTGGGGCATCTGGGTTGTTTCCATATCCTAGCTATTGTGAACAGTGCTGTAATAAACATGGAGGTGCACGTGTCCTTGTATATTGGTTACAGTAAATCTTTTTATGGACATAGAATGTTCTAACTCAAAGCCTTCTCAAGTTCTCCATTGCTCTTAGAATACCAGCTTTATTATACAAGGGCCTTTCTGGCCTTGTGGCTGTTTCCCTCTCAAACCTCTGCTTGTCTCACCTGCTTACCTTTCCTTGCCCACTTACTTGCCCACTGTCTTGCTACATGGCTTTCTCCTTGTCTCTCAAAAAGTTTTCAGACTTACCGTAGGGCCTTTGTTGTTCTCTGCTTCATAGGAGGACCCTTCCAATGACTGCCTTTTCTCACCAGACCCTTCCTTGACTACCAAAATGAAGAATTTCTCCCCACTCATGCCCACTAACTCACTCTCTGCCATCACTGGCTTTTGTTGGTGTTATATGTTAAACCAAATTTGACCTGATGTTGTCTCTGTGCTTGAGTCCTTATGTAATGAACTGTAACGAAATTAGTGTACTAAGAGCTTGTTCTGAGCCTATTTTCATAACCAATAGTTGAATTTCAACCAATTATGGAGGCTGAGCCTCAGCCAATCACAGATGGGCAGATGATCAGGCCAAGTTCAAATAAGGCAAACTCTGTGCTGTAAATGATGGAGCTACCTCTGTATTCCACTTTCATTTTCTGCAAATAAATACTATCTGCCCACATTGCAGGCTGAAACTCTCTGAACCTGTTCTGGCTTTTGAGGGTTGCCTGATTCAGGAATCATTCTTTGTTCAATTTGTCTAGTTTCTTTTGACACATAGTAGTCTTTGTATTCAAAATTGCCTTATTCATTGCTTACTTACTCCGATTCCCAATGAAATGATGGCAGAAAGATTTGGTATATCCTGTTTGCTGTTTCATGTGTGGTTCCACAGTCTGGCAGAGAGAGAAGACACTCAGGATTATGCTAAATGTTTTATTTATTTATTTTTATTGTGAAAATACCATACAGAGGAGTTACAATTACATGGGCAAGATAATATGCTTCAATTCTTATCAGCACTGTCCCAGCTGAGGAGGCTGAGGCTCAGAGACACAAAGTCATGCAGCTGGTATGAGACTTGACTTAGCTTGCTTTGGCTCCAAAGTTCCTATCTTTTGTGTTGGTCGGGTCCCTGCATGATTTTCCTATTTTAGACTTCCCAGCACATCACAGACTCCTAAGGGAAGGATACATTTCTGAGCCAAGGTCTCTGTGGCGATGTTAATTTTCTCTGTATCATTTTCCCTACAGGAAAGCCATCAGTAAGGGTTCAACTATTCTAGAGAAGCTTCCCACTCTATATCAGTCTTTCCTATCATGTCTCATCATCACCAAATTTTCTTTATCTAGAAACTTTGAACTTTAAATATTTCCCACCAAGGAATTATTTTTCCAATTCAAAAAGAAGGCAGGAAGCCAGGCACTGGTGTCTCACTCCTATAATCTTAGCTACTCAATCTGAGGGTTGTTGTTCAAATCTGGCCTAGACAGAAAAGCTCATGAGACTTTTCTCCAATTAACCAGCAAAAAGCCAGAAGCAGAGCTATGACTTAAGTGGTAGAGTTCCAGCCATGAGAGAAAAAGCCAAAGAAGAGTGCAGAGCTCTGAGTTTCAGCCCCAGTACGAGCACAAAAAAGCAGGCAGAATGAATTCAAAGATAAGCTGGCACTGTTACTAAGTGGTTTTGTAACCTTGAAGAAACTTTACTTAGCTTGACTATGCCTCAATTTCCCCTTCTGAAAAAGAAGAGGATAAAATTATAACTAGATGTGGTTCTAGATTATTCCAAGGGTCATTTATGGACTTACCACACACATGAAAATCAGAGTACAAAAAGCATGGTACAGAGTACAAAAAGTATGCTGACCAATATCAGTCCTCTAAGGCCCAGGGAAGACCTGGGTGACCAAGGATCCAGGGATGCCCCATAAACACTCCATCCTCTGTGCTTAACATCAGCACCTAGGACCACTCCAATATAATCGAAATGTAAGATAGAATTATTAAGAATCATTGTGATAAATTGGTAGTTTTGGGCTCATATTGGTTTTTTTTTTTTTTTTTTGGGTCCGGTTGTGGGGCCTGAACTCTGAGCCTGGACACTGTCCCTCAGCTCTTCAGCTCAAGACTAGCGCTCTACCACTTGAGCCACAGCGCCACTTCCGGCTTTTTTCTTTTTGTTTATGTGGTGCTGAGGAATCGAACCCAGGGCCTCAGGCATGCAAGGCAAGTGCTCTACCACTGAGCCACCTTCCCAGCCCCTGGGCTCATATTGTTTTAAAAGCAACTTATCCCAGAAGGTCTCTTTGGAAGAATGGAGAATTAGATATAAGCGTAAATAATGAACATGAGCACGCCAAATTTCTAAAGTACTAGAGAATCACTACAGCAAGTACTAATGAGAAAGCTGCAGAAAAGTCGAGGGGGAAAATTTTATCAAGACATCAAAGGCTTTCGTACGTTATAGTTGAATCAACTTGCCATAACATGGACCAAATCCATCTGAGGTTGAACAATTGGGGTCTTGCTCTGCTACGTGAGCCACGTCCTCAGCCTTTTGTTTCCATTTTTATTTTTGAGACAAAGTCTCATGTTAACTTTTGGGGGGCTGGTCTTGAACCATGAATTTCCTATCTCTGGTTGAGTAGCGTGGATTATAGACATGCACTAACCATGTCCAGTAATTCTTCCATTCCCTTCCCTTCTTCTTTCTCTCCATGGGAGTCTCATTATGTAAACAAGGTTGACCTTAAACTGTCCATCCTCTGGCCTCAACCTCAATCTTCCAAATTCTTGGATTCAAAGGCCTGCATCCCCACAGCCAGCTCATTGCAATATCAATTCTTCACAACGTTGACTACTTAGTCTAAGCTGCTCAGAGAAAGTATCTCTTTCAGGATCAAGTCCAGGACCCAAAACAGTTCTTGTCAAGAAGCATTTAATGGACCCTGGGGAGGGACAGTGGGAAGTGCTCAGCACCATATGCAAAGCCAGGGATATGAAGGACCATGCTCTGCCAACACAGACTCAGGAGAGGAGATTAGTGCCCAGAAAGTGCCTGAATTGATAACTGAGCCATACAGACTCACCCTATGGTTGGTTGTATGTTTTGGCTCTTGAAAGGTTTGTGTGTGTGTGTGTGTGTGTGTGTGTGTGTGTGTGTGTGTGTGTGAGAGAGAGAGAGAGAGAGAGAGAGAGAGAGAGAGATACATTGATGAATCATGAATTGCTTGTGGTAAGTAGTTTTTTTTAATTTCACTCATTGTACCCCTTTAAACTTACTTACTTTCTTTCTCTCTCTCTCTCTTCCTTCCTTCCTTCCTTCCTTCCTTCCTTCCTTCCTTCCTTCCTTTCTTTCTCTTTCTTTCTTTCTTTTTTTGTTGGTCATGGGACTTGAACTCTAGGCCTGGGCCCTGTCCCTCAGCTCTTCAGCTCACGATGAGTGCTCTACCACTTGAGCCACAGCGCCACTTTCAGTTTTCTGGTGGTTAATTGGAGATAAAAGTCTCATGGACTTTCCTGCCTGGGCTGGCTTTGAACCGCGATCCTCAGATCTCAGCCTCCTTATTAGTTAGCTAGGATTACAGGCATGAGCCACGGATACCCAGCTAAATTATATTTTTTTATAGAAAATTTCAGGAGTGCAAAAGTAATAAAAATAAAGTCATTATCTAGTTTTTTCTTTTCTTTCCTTTTCTCTCTCCTTCCTATCTTCCTCCATCCCTCCCTCCCTTTCTTTCTTTCTTTCTTTCTTTCTTTCTTTCTTCCTTCCTTCCTTCCTTCCTTCCTTCCTTCCTTTCTTTCTTCCTTTCTTTCTTTCTTTCTTTCTGCCTGCCTGCCTTCCCTCCCTCCCTCCCTCCCTCCCCCCTCTCTCTCGATCTCTCCCCCTCAGCTGTGGGACTTGAACTCAGAATCTGGGTGCTGTCCCTGAACTCTTTTACTCAAGGCTAACGCTATACCACTTTGAGCCACAGCTCCATTTCTGGTTTCTGGTGGTTAATTGGAGATAAGAGTCTCACAGACTTTCTTTCCCACCTGGGCTGATTTTGAAGCGAGATCTTCAGAACTCCACCTCCTGAGAGCTGGAATTACAGGCTTGAGCCACTAGCGCCCAGCACCTAGGTTCACTAAGCATCAGTAACTGGCCAACCTTATTTCATCTGTACCATGATCCACTTCTCTTCCTGCTGCTGTCCCCACTTCCTAGCTGGGTTATTCTGAAGCAAATGTCTATACAGTTTTTTTTAGGAGAAAAACCTGATTTGTAGAGCCAAACCAGAAAGCTACTGGGGGAAAAAAAATCTCAGCTATAATAAAGGGTTGCTAATTTCAAATGTCCTTGAACATCTAACCCATCCCCTAAGTCAGTCCTTCACCATACTCTCATCCTCTGCCTAACTTGCTGCATCACAGAAAACCTAGTCTAGCATGTGTGTATCAGTGAGGAAGGGGCAGCAAACTACCAGAGCAGGAGGCCTCCAGGGAACAGTTTAAATCTGTGGAATGGAAATGTAGGCTGAGCAGGGTCACCTGACTGCAGCTCCTTTGATTTGCTGCTCTGACATCTTGAGCATACACCTTTAATTTTATGATTGCCAGGTGGCTGCAGCAGCTTGGGGTATGGTGCTTCTCTTCGGGAAGAGAGAAGAGATGAAGAAGTGAAATCTCTACTCTTTAGCCAGCTCTGAATTCATGGCTACCCCTAGCTGTTCAGCCCCAGTGCTAAGTTGAGAATGGACTTGGGTAGCCGGTTAACTGAGATTGCACAGGAAGTGGGCCCCTTAGTGACCTGCCCCTCCCCATCATCCTCCCCACCTTCCTGCTCTTAGTGTATGTGTATGTGTGTGTGTGTGGAAGGGGTTCTCTCTGCCAAAGCTGTTCTTGACCTGTTCATACAACCTCAGTCTCTTCTCCCTGCTGCCCTTCATCCTTTCTCTTAGCTGGCTTCTTCTTGTCAGCTTGTCAGCATGCTCAGAAATAATCTACACACACACACACACACACACACACACACACACACACACACACACCATACCCCATCTAATTCTGCCTTGCTTGGTACACAGTTTAGCTCCATTTTCCTGTACTTTTTTTGGCGGGGGGAACATGGTACTGGAATTTGAACTCAAGGCCTCATGTTTGCTATGCTGATTTTCTTCCAATGGAGACACACCTCCAGTGCAATTTCTTGCTGGTGATATTTGAGTTAGGGTCTTGGAAACTTTTCTGACTGGGGTGGCCTTCAACCAAGCTCCTTCCGTTTAGTCTCCTGAATAGGAGACTAGGATTACAGGTGTGAGCTGGATGCCCCCCGCCCCCCAGCCCAGCTTCTTAAACCACCAGTGCATACTTCATGACTCCATTTTCCTTTCCTATTCATGTCATGCATACATGGTTCAGTGTTGCTCCTGGTCCCATCACTGGTCTGTGCCTGTGTCAACATATGAAATTCATCTTCCCATTGTCTTTATAGCAGATGCTCCTTGACCGTGGGATGCTCTCCTGAAAACACTGTTAAGTCTAAATGTCTCTGCATACTTTCCTGTCTGTTTTGGTTTGTCATATTTTCCTTTTCCTCTCCTGTCTTTGTGGGTTCTAACTAGCTGTTATGCCTGAGGTATATTTCGAAAATTCTTATGTTGGTCCATCCAAGAGTACCAAATGGGCCAGTTGATACAAGCTAAACATGAAACCAAGGTTATGGAAGCCTTGTTGGTGCCTCCTATGTTGGAGCTCTTCCAGCACAAAAACTCCAACAGGGCAGAAGGGGAGGACTTGATTGCTTTTCTAGACCAACCTCCTTATCTGTAAAATAGGACAGAATGCTCCCCCCCCCCCACACCAAAATAAGTGTTGTTATGAGATCATGCTTTGGAAAGTGCATTACACACAGAAGGTGCATAATTATTGTTGGCAAGCTTACTAAGGGCTGTCCTCCAGTTTCCTTCATCTTGTAGAGCCCAGAATAATTGAGAGATGTAAGCTGGTGGCAAGAAGATGATAAGAGCCTGTATTAGAGTGGAAGAGTATTTTATGACTTACTCTACCATCATTTTAAAATGAATTGCTTTAAATCTGTGGGCTGATCATGGTACTTTTAAAGCTACCTCATTGCCATTAAGAAATATCCATTGTTTTGGAAACTGGTAAATAAGGGAAAGGAATGAACCACTTATCCTCTGCTTCTTATATCGCATATGGAACAGTTGCACAGTCATTGAGGGAAAATGTGTTTGTAAAGAAACACTCCAGCTAATCAATGAAGAAGGAATCATGGAATTAGACTATCACCATTTGGCAATCTTGAATGAATGCAGGACTGGTCTCTGAGTGTTAACAGCTGCTAACATCACAAAATGAGGCAAGAAGGTACACATGTAGCCCCTGATGGAAGAACATTCCAAAATCTGGGAGTAGTTTTGTCAATAAACTCAAACCAAAGTGTGACAAAGTCTCTGGATTCAGAGACTGTCTTCTATCAAACGACAGAAAATACAGAGGATAGAGAAACCTATTAAGCCACCCCACAGGGCTGTAGCTGAAGATAATCCAGACTGTATGAACTGTTACCCTAAAAAGAACTGCTTTCCTTCAGCTAATACATTGTAAAGCAAAAGAGCGTGATGGATGTATAATTTAATAAAAAAGGATTTAAAAGACTAGTTACCCATTTGCAGTAGATGGACCTTACTTAGTTTCTGATTGAAACAAAGTTTAACTGCCCCCCCCATTTATGATACTTACAAGACAGCTGGATATTTTATAATATTCAAGAATTATTCTTAGCTTTTTTATGGTATGGTGGCTACTTTGGGGGGAAAATGTGTACGTGAGAGATATGGAAGGAATGTTTGCAGTTGAAATGGAAGATTTCTTGGGTTGCTGCAAAATTATGTTGGAAGGAAAGGAAGTTTTAGAAGGGTAAAGTAACATTAGGTTGAACACAACATGACAATTTTTGGGAGTGACGTTGTTATATTTATTGGTTTTTTTTCTTTTTTGCAGTGGAGGTGGTGGTGAAGGGACAGTATTGAAGTGTGAACTCAGATCCTTCTGTTCTTAATTGGCCTTTGTGTGCTAGGGGCTGGGAAGGTGGCTCAGTGGTAGAGCGCTTGCCTTCCATGCCTGAGGCCCTGGGTTCGATTCCTCAGCACCACATAAGCTAAAAGAAAAAGCCGGAAGTGGCGCTGTGGCTCAAGTGGTAGAGCGCTAGTCTTGAGCTGAAGAGCTGAGGGACAGCGCCCAGGCCCAGAGTTCAGGCCCCTCGACTGGACCCCTCCCCAAAAAAATTTTGTGTGCTATCATTTGGGATACCTCTCCACATGCTTTTTTTTTTTTTTTTGCTGGCTGATTGGAGATGAGAATCCCAAGGATGTCTGTCTGCTCAGACTGGTTTCAAACCGTAGTCTTCAGATTTTAGTCTTCTGAGTAGCTAGCATTATGAATCACCACCGTTACATTTAGTTTAAATGTATTTATTTTAAAACCTTTTTTGTTATGAAAATTTCAAACAAATACAAAATAAGCACAAACTTATAATGAGCTGTCACACGTCTATCACCCAGCTCATCCACCTTCTGTTTTATCTATATTTCCCCTTGCACCCCATCCAATTGTTACAATTATATTTTAAACATCTCCCTCTCTCTTCCCCACTCTCTGCTCTAGGTGGTGCTTGAGATGAAATTCAGGATCTTGTGGTTGCTACGCAGGTACTCTACCATTTGAACCGTGTTCCTGACACTTTTTGATATACATATACATACACATATATGTGTGTGTGTTCTTGCTTATGCTCAGGCTTCCCTAGAGAGATCCCCTATATACTCTTCCTGCCACGCTTCCATGGCTGGGATAACAGGAGCACACCACCAAGTCCAGCCTTTTCGTTGAGATGGACTAACGTTAATTTATGTTTATTTATTTTCATTTTTTGGCCAGAGCTGGCTTGAAACCTCCATCTTCCCAATCTCAGCCTCTTTAGTAGCCAGGATTACAGCGGGGAACTGGCTGTTTTAATCTCTTCAGAGTGCTTTCCACTCCAGTTTCTGTCTTCTTTTGGTTCATCTCCGATGCCTTCAAATAACTTTAAGAAAGGTTGTGCTTAGATTTCCTTCTTAATATCTGCGGAAAGATAGCATTAATAAATGCTGGTTCCTCACTGTACCCTTCTACTATCTATTTGAAGTCTGCAGATTTCTCTAAGAAGAATAAAAGAAACGACGGGCGAAAACCCCGAAAGGGCTCCAGGGGGAGGTGTGCAGATTTCCCCTTCTCGCGAGTTACTTAGGGAATTTTCAAAACTTTTCCTATGGAGAGGAAGTGCGCCCCACCACCCCTAACCCGAGCTTCCAGTGGGCAGGGAGAGAGAGAGAGGGGCCTTCCCTCTCCTGAAGTTCCCCACAGTCACCAGCAGGGGGAAAAGTAGTTTTTGTTTTGCAAAGGATCCAGGCGCCTAGCGGCGAATTCCCTAAGCCAGAGCGAAGCGAGGGAAGAGCACACGGGAGACCCAGCTCCGGGTCGTGGGGAGAACTGGCCGGGAGTCACTCGGAACGCCAAGGCCCGGCGGGATCGGGCGCCCCTCTCTTCCGAGGTATGTGGGCTAACTTGGCTGGGACACCCCGCTGCCCGCTCCACGGGGGACTGGCACGCAGCATCGTCTCCAAGCCGCGTCCTGGATGGCGCGGGCTGGAGAGGGACCCAGGTGTGCGGCAACGTCGGGGGGTGCGGGGGCCCAGGTGAGCCCGAGCTGGGGTCCCCCTGCGATCTAGGTCCACCCGATCCCATGGAGGACCAGGTGAGCCCGCGCTGGGGTCCCCGTGCGCGACCGCCCCGCAGGGGACCAGCTGAGCCACTTTCGGGTCGGGTCGGGTCGGAGTCGGGGTCGGGGTCGGGGCGCAGGACTCACGCAGGTCAGTTGGAGAAAGGTGTTGAAGCAAAGAGCAGCGCGCGTCACGGATCGCGGCCGTGCGCCCCGGCACCGCCGCCTTCCCAGGGCTGCGGCCAGGCGATCAAAAAATCTTTAGCCAAGTAGCTTTCCGGGATGATCTCTAAGGAGATGGCGCGCGTGCGGCCGGGGGTGGTGGTGGTGGTGGTGTATTTTATTAGGGCCGATCATTAAGAATTCCCTGGGGGTCCTCGACGAAACTATTTTGTTACCGGTGGCAAAGCTTGGGTCAGTGGCCCTGAGTTCTTGAGTTTGGAGTGAGTGGCTAAAAGATAGGGCAGGGGTAAGACCGCTGCCACTTTCGGGGTGTTTTAAGAGGAAATCTGCGGGTGCAGAAAAAGTGAGTTGGATAGATTGCAAATCCCAAACAAAGAAGCATAGGAATGGGAAGTAAAAAAGAAGACGGTATGAAAATAGCCGGGGAGATAGATACCCATTGGCCAGCCTGGTGGAGGGTACAGGTCTGCAGGTGACAGGTGTCCACCAGGATGGGCGTGGCGTCGGGCGCATCGCTGGAGTCAGAGGTGATTGGTGAAGCTGTGGTTGTCATTGGTGTAGTCAGGTTATCTTGCTAGAATTGGGAAAGAATGTAGCTTCCAGTAGGCAACAAGTTTTCTTTTAGATACTTAATTGGATTAGGAAATAAACGGATCGCCTTTGTGCTTTGTTTTCTGTGCCCTGAAGAGCATCCAAAGGAGAGGTTCTAGAAAAGATTAATGTTACAAATTATACTTTAAAGCAGCATTTCATTCTAAGCCTCAACAGTGTGTGCCCAGTAGTACCACTCTAATTATATTTAAATATATTCAGGAAGATGTCCATTTGTTTCAGATAGCTAATTCCTAGTTGAAAATAGCCGAGAGTATAAAAATATTTTTAATAACTTGAAATATAGGCAGACGTTTTGGCCAAACTATGGGAAAAATGAATGAAATATAGAGTCAAGTTCTGTTACCATTCAAAAGAAATTTACAGCCTGGGTGCTGGTAGAAGAGATAGGAGGATCATGGTTCAAAGCCAGTCCAGGCAGGAAAGTCTGTGAGACTCTTGTCTCCAATTCACACACACACACACACACACACACACACACACACACACACACACACACACACACACACACACACACACACACACCAGAAATGGATCTGGTACAGAGCCAGCATAAAGCAAACAAGCTAAGCCCTGAATTCAACCCTTAGTTCTGTCCCCCCCCCCCCACTCTCTCATACAAACACACACAGAGGAAATCTACAGTGCTAGGCTGCTTCTCTTTCCCCTGATACTGAGTGTTGGGGGCTCTCAAGAGCAGCCTAACACCTTTACATCCCCAGGCCCACCAGCAACAGCCAGCTGTGTATCCTTTTCTCATTTTGCCAGTTCCTGGGACCTTCTGTGCACATCTTTAAAAGAAATATTGCATTCTTGCTTTAGAATCTTCTCTGTTCTGCTTCTTGTTTGAATTTGAATCAGACATGGCAATAGAGTTCAGTGATGGCGGGGTGGGGGAGACATTACTGACTGCAGGGGAAGCAGGGTGAAAGATGGGAAGGTGGCTTTGATGACCTCCTTTGAACTTTGCACACTAATTCTCCTGAAGAGATGTTTGGAGCAGGTGCTCAAGCTCCATTTTGGTGGGAAGGCATTAAGGGATTTTTTTCCCTTGTGCAATGTTTATAAAAGCATTATGGAGACTCAACATTTTTCTCAAAAGGCTGAAGGTCGCTGACTCCCAGTATCTTAGAGCCTAGGTGCTTTTCAGTAAAATGTTCACTTAAATTGTTGTAATATATTCATGTGTATCTAATAGAAGTTAGCAAATAATGACACACATACACAAACATACACAATGTTGCAATGTAGGCTATCTATGCAGTTCCTTCTGTTAGTTGTTCACATTTGAACCTGAGTTTACCATGTTCTATGTAATAGAAAGACCGAAAGACTAGCCTTTAAGGTAGAGGCCTATATTTTTCCTAATGTGCAAACTCTGGAACTGCTTTGGGCTGATATCTCCTCTATCTCAGTAGGGACCCAGGCTTCTCTTTGTTTCTGTGCTATCTTCAGCTCTTCTTTTCTGGGTTGCCTTATTGATGCAAGATAACTGGTGAAGTTCTAGTCATCACTGTCACATCCTAGGCAGGAACCAGGAGAAATGGAGAAGGGCAGAAAGGCACCTTCAATTAGTAAGGTGGAATAACTTTCACTAAAAGTGGTATGTCGTAGGCAAAGATGGCTGCCAGTAACTCTTGTGAGCTCATGATCCTCTTTCTATCAAGAAGTGGAGTCCTTGTTTCTTCCCTTTGATCAAGGTCTACTATTCCTGTGGCCAACTATTGGTGTTTTGGTTGTTTTTGTAAGCCAGGGCCTCATAATATAGCTCAGGCTGGACTTGAACTGGAAGTGTAGCCCAGTATGGCATAAGCTGCACTGGAGGACCTAGTACAGCCTTGTTCCTTCTGTCTTCACCTTCTTGGGTCAAGCTGACAAATAAGGAAGCTCAGAGTAGATTACTGAGGAATGAAGACCACATGAGGAGAGGCCCAACCCATCTATCCCCAGATCTTCCACCTGCTGTGGCCAGGATGTCCCTCATGTGTGTGTGTGACCCATCATGGATATATCAGCTCTGACCAAGCTTCAGTAGGCATCACGTGAAGGACGCAGCTGAGTCTCATCGACTTATTACAATTGTAATTGGATGTGGCCAATCACTGCTGAATGGTGCAGAAACTCAAGTAATTGGCTCCCTGCCTCCAATTGCCCAAACCGCTTAGAAGTAAGGTTCATTAGTTGGGCCTTTTGTGCAGATGAACATTAGAAGATTGTAGTATCATAGGGGAACAGAGTGGCTGTCTGGGCAGAGAGGAGAGAAAGCAGTTTTTACTGCTGCTAGTCACCTGGTGGCAGCTCAGAACAGAAAAGGCATGTGAGACCTCAGGAACTGCATCCTGTGGGATGATCACCAAACCTGGGCCTTGGTATTGATGGGGCTGTGCTCCTGGGTTCTGTCTGAGCTTTTCTTCCTCTGTTCTGGAGCTTCTGGGTCTGGGTTTGCCCTGCCTCTGGCTGCACACCTCATGCTCACAGCTTTCCCAGGCTGCTGGACCACTTGGCTCAGCTCATCAGACAGCTGTTTCACTACCAAAGTCATTGCTGGCTCTGGATTGGTTGTAAGGTTGCTCCAGTGGCAGGAAGGGGTGTGGCTAGGTAATAAAGGTGATGAGAGGCACAGGGTTCCCTGGAAAACCAGGGGATCTGACAGTCAACTTTCTCCTCTTAGAAAGGAAGCCTTTGAGGTAGATGTGACTTGCACTGGCTGTGTGACTTCCAGCAGGCTTTATCGCACTTTGCAATGAAGTGCACTTTGCAATAAACCAGATGGAGCTACTGGTTCCTGTTTTCTAGAGTTAGTGTACAGATTAAGTGAGAGCGTTTGTGAGACCCTCACTGTACGCCGTTCGTGTTACTGATTTGTTTTAAAGGACACAATAAGTCACAAACCTCTGTTGTGCAATCCATGTTTCCTGCAAAGAAGCTAGCTGTTAATCAAATGGCAATTTGTTGTTGGTGGTGGTGGTCATGGGCCTTGAACTCTGGGCCTGGGTGCTGTTCCTGAGCTCTTCAGCTCAAGATGAGTACTCTACCACTTGAGCCACAATGCCACTTCTTAATTGTTAATTGGAGATGAGGCTCACATATTTTCCTGCCTGGGCTGGCTTTGAAATGTGATCCTCAGATCTCAGCCTCCTAAGTAGCTAAGATTACAGGCATGAGCCACCAGCGCCCGGCTCAAATGACAGTTTGTTCATCACAAAATTGAGAATTCTTTCCTACAGAATAATATCACCACATTTTAAAACTTCTTTTAAAAATGCAGCAACAACAGGAACCAATATACAAGGACACGTGCACCTCCATGTTTATTGCAGCACTGTTCGCAATAGCTAGGATATGGAAACAACCTAGATGCCCCACCACAGATGAATGGATCCAAAAATTGTGGTATCTATACACAATGGAATATTATGCAGCCATTAGAAATGACAAAATAGTGGCATTTGCAGAGAAATGGATGGAGCTAGAAGGAATCATGTTGAGCGAGGTAAGCCAAGAACGAAGAGACAAACGGTACATGGTCTCCCTGATAAGTGGATGTTAAATCCAAAATGTTAGGTGATACGACAAAACTAACAGGACTTAAGAAACAAAGAACTCCTGCTCATCTGGTTGAACCACCACTAAATATCCCCATGCTGCTGATCACAAATATGGTATATAACATGTGAACACTGTTATATATTACAGACTGTGATAGACAATTTGCTCCAGGAAAGTTAGAATGAACTTGTGACTTTGAAATTATGTAATCACTTAATCACAATCAAAAAAAAAAAAAGAACCTCGGGGAAGGGAGGGAGGGAGGGGATGGTAGGGGGAAAACAATGGAGGGGGGTAACAATGTTCAAGAGGAAGTGTACTCATTACCTCACTCATGTAACTGTAACCCTCTGTATAGTATCTTTACAATAAAAAAAATGCAGCAACACTTATTATTAAACAACAACAATGACAACAACAACTATGAATCAAAAGGGAAATTATCTGAACATATATGAAAAGTAACCCAAAGCCCATCTATATTGTATGCCTCTGGTTATTCTCAGTCTGAGGTGAGCCAGAGTTTGGGATTGTGGGAAGAGAATGGGCCTGTCCCTCCCACGTCACATGACCTCTTAGTCCTGCTTTCTGGTGAGACTGAGACTGTTCCTTTGAGAGAAGAACCAGAAATGTGTGGGTACTTTAAAGGTAGGTTTTTAACTCTTAACCCAAAGCACGAAAGATCTTTCACATGCAAGGGGCCTCTTTGCATGAAATAGATTTTTCTCATATCTGCTTATTTGACAGTGGCCGGTAGGGCTGTTGCATGTTTTTGATGGGTTATTTTCTTATGCTAATAACTAATAACAAGGGCATGCTTGCCATTCTCCTAATGGCAAGCCTCTGGTATGACCTCCTGCATGATTTGCATTGTATGTATTATCTTCATGTAGGAGCATTCCTCACAGGGGACTTTTGTGCTTCCTAGGTAGAAAATGCAGTAAAACCATATGTATTGGGCAGGGAAGTTGGCTCAGTGGTAGAGCGCTTGCCTTGCATGCTCGAGGCCCTGGGTTCGATTCCTCAGCACCACATAAGCAAAAAGAAAAAGCCGGAAGTGGCGCTGTGGCTCAAGTGGTAGAGTGCTAGCCTTGAGCTGAAGAGCTGAGGGACAGCGCCCAGGCCCAGAGTTCAGGCCCCATGACCGGACCCAAAAAAAAACCAAAACCATATGTATTATTATTATTATTATTTTGGGTCTGGTCGTGGGGCCTGAACTCTGGGCCTGGGCGCTGTCCCTCAGCTCTTCAGCTCAAGGCTAGCGCTCTACCACTTGAGCCACAGCGCCACCTCCGGCTTTTTTCTTTTTGTTTATGTGGTGCTGAGGAATCAAACCCAGAGCCTCAGGCATGCAAGGCAAGCACTCTACCACTGAGCCATCTTCCCAGCCCCCCCATATGTATTATTCTTTAAGTCAGGCACATCCTTAGTTGGTTATGACATTTCTTTTTATGCACCTGAGGGTCAGGTGGTATGACTGATGATGAATTTATATGTTAATAAATGTATTAACTGATGGTGGATTCTCTGTAGACATTAATTGCACAATTTAGTGTGGTTTGCCAAAATGAAGCAAGTAAGCAAAGGAGAACATTCACAGTGACACTGCTGGTTTTGAACAGGAATTCCCAGACCTCACCCTCCTAAGTAGCTATGATTACAGGCATAAGCCATTAGTGTCTGGCTAGAGAGATGCACTATTTTAAGAACATAGTCTACTTTTTTCCTCTAATTATATCCTTAGAAATATAATCTGAACAGTTGAATTTGTAACTTTTCTCATCTATCTACGTGTGTGTGAGAGAGAAAGAGAGAGATTGCATATGAGCATTTTTGTTTTCATATTTTTTTCAAAAATAATCTTTGAGGCTACAGGTACAGCCCAGTGGTATAGTGTTTGCCTGGCAGGTGCAAGGACCTGAGTTCTGGGCTTCAACACTGCAAGAAAGAAAAAATAACGAAAGCTAAAATTCTCAATACTTATATTTTTTTCTAAATAATATATCATAATATATCACTGATAGGTATAACTGTGATTTATCTTGGTGTGTGTATGTGTGCGTGCGCCCGTGCATGTGCATGCACCGGTCCTTCAACTCAGAGCCTGGGCACTGTCCCTGAGCTTCTTTTGCTCAAGGCTAATGCTCTACCACTTGAACTACACATCTATGTCTGGCTTTTTGGTGTTCGTTGAAGAGTCTCATGGCCTTTTCTGCCAGGGCTATCCTCCTGAGTAGTTAGGATCACAGTCATAGCCACTGGCACCCAGCTGTGATGTACCTTTTCTTTTGGCTGTCTAATATTTGCAATACCAGTTGTAATTTGGTCAGCTATCCCTCTGTTGAGCATAATTTGGATGTTTCCAGCTTTGGTTTCCTCTTCCACAATAAATAGTGCTAGTGCTTTTATTCCTAGAAGTTCTCCAAAGTGGGACTCCTGAACCAAAGGTGTTAGATATATCCAATTTTGAGGGAGATTGTTATTTTCTAGAACTTTATGAAGATTTCTACCCCTCCTAGTGAACATGACATGTCTATTTCCCCACATCACATCAATGTTGTAGCTGAAGGCAAGAGATCTTTAAAATGTTTATCTGTATCAGTTGACATTGTTTGAATTCACATTGATCTTGCAGCTAGTAGTGCTGGCCAATTTTTGGGCTTACAGGTTGGTGGTTTGTGTCCTTGGCCTAGTTCTATGTGTGTATTGGGTTTAAATATAACAACTTTCAACAGGCTGCCCTCCAAGAATGGGGTGAGACACTGCAGAATGTAGCCCAGTGCAAGCAAGCATGGATTTAGGATGCACATGGAGTGAGTGGGGTCCTGTCATCTGGAGAGCTAGCACCCCCCCCCCAGCTGCATTACCCTCCCATGCCAGGGTATCTGGGCTGCACAACTCCAGGGAAACTCCTCCACCTAGAAAGTGGAGGAATGGCAGTTTCCCAAATCTCCACAGACTGTGTCCTGCCAGCAATGCATCACCATGGCCCCGGGGCAGCTCTACAGCCAGCCCTTGCTGGGCTGCACCATGGTTCCTTCTGGTCTGTTCCCCAGGTTTTCACTCGCTGAGTTTAGTGAACTCTTCCTGTTCAGTCTGTACTGAGCAGCACAGAATTAGGCCAACAAAACATTGGCTGGGGGCTGGGAAGGTGGCTCAGTGGTAGAGAGCTTGCCTTGCATGCCAGAGGCCCTAGGTTCAATTCCTCAGCACCACATAAGCAAAAAGAAAAAAGCTGGAAGTGGTGCTGTGGCTCAAGTGGTAGAGCGCTAGCCTTGAGCTGAAGAGCTGAGGGACAGTGTCCAGGCCCAGAGTTCAGGCCCCACGACTGGAAACACCCCCCCCAGCCAAAAAAAAATTTGCTGACGGAATGAATAAAAGTGTCTGCAAGAGCTGACTAACCTCAGACGCACATGGGCGTAAAAATGCCAGGCACAGGACTAGCTTCCAAGGCTGTCCCCAGGAAGCTCAGCCCCAGCACGAAGGAGAGCTGTCCTGGTGGCTAGAGCCTTTGTCCATATTTACTTCACTCTTAGAGGGCCTCTAGGTCTTTCCCCTGTTCCTTTTCCCTTGGCCTCAGGAATCACTGCCCTTCCTGAGGATTCCCTCCCATCCCAGCAAGGTGTGTGTGTGGGGGGGGGGGGGGTTGTCTCTGTATAAGGTCACATAAATTGTGTTCAATGAAGCCAGTAAGTTCTATAATATTACCTTCTGGGAATATCTGGTCAGATGACCCATAGTTGATTAAAATGAACAAGGAATATGTGTGAGAGAATGAGGTAGGTGCTGGGGAATGGGGGAAGGGCAGGGGATCAGGAAATAAGTGAACTACAAAATCTAGACAGGATCCATTTCACTCATTCAAATTCCTCAACAGATTTTAGACAGGCTCAGAGTCTCAAATCTCTCCCTACGGCTCCCTCCCCCCTCTCTTCCTCCCTCCCTCCTTCCCTCCCTCCCTTCCTCCCCTCCTTTCTTTCTTTCTTTCCTTCCTTCCTTCCTTCCTTCTTTTTTTCTTTCCAGGGTTTCAATCTGTAGCCCAAATAGGCCTCAACCTTGTAGTCCTCCTGCCTCAGCCTCCAGAAAGCAAAGATTACAGGTGTGCACCACTACACTCAGCTTCCTCTTAACTTTTTGAAGGGCAATCAGTTCTCTGGGAATCTGGTAAGAGATCACAATATCTTCTGTTGCAAAAGCACCCTATGAATACAGAAGCCCTCCTCTGCACACTATCTGGAAGACTTCGCCAGCCCCCTGAGACTGCTAGGTTCTTTGGCTCTCTGCCTGTAGACTCAGAGATGGAGAGATAGTCTAGAAGTACCTGACTTCCTAACGCACTATTACCACATTATAATTACTTTTCCCTAAAGCTAATTAAAGCAGCCACAAAGCCCTGAGATTTACTCCGTTGGGTTGAGAGGCAGTAACATGCCAAGGAGATAGGGTGCGAATGTCACTGGGACACATAGGTGCCAGGTAGAGATTAGCAAAAGCCATATAAGTAAGATAAAAGGCACAATGTTCACTTTGAACATGAAAAGCATCCATCCTGCGCAGAAGCGTGCAGCCAAAGTTAAATGCTCCAGTAGCAAACAGAAAGGGTGAGCTCAGTCATGGTAGGCATTTAGAGCCAGGCACGGTTTTTGTTAGAAGCTGCATAATGCATTTGCCCTGGGGGTGAACTTGTGCGTACACTCGATCATTGTGTCATACTTTCCTGTCCTAAGCCTAAATGCCTTTTTATCATCACTGCATGGGAAAAGGGCTTGTAGGGTACCCAACTCAGATGCCCCACGCCTGCTTCCCTGGGTGCCTGTACCCAAGGCAAAGGTTGATGTCACTGAGAACCTTTCAGAGTGATCACCAGAGAAATGGAGCAGAGGCTTGTTCTTCTGTGAGAGAGGCTGGGTTTGAAAAGTCACAGGAATTGTTCAGGAGTACAAATCTCACAGAAATTACTTCTCATTGCATTTTTTTCTCAACTGCTAGTAACACCTAGACTCTCTGGGGTCTCTGAACATGAGTTTTTGCTTTTTTTAAACCAGAAAACTTCTAGTCCTTTATATTTCATATGCTGTACCTTTGTGTGTGTGTGTGTGCATTTGTCAGTACTGAAGCTTGAACTTAGGGTCTCACCATCCCTGTTGGCATAAGTGTGCCAATACTGAAGCTTGAACTTAAGAGTCCTATAGTCTCATGGCTGACACAGTACCACTTGAGTCATACCTCCACTTCTAGCTTATTTGATGATTAATTGGAGATCAGAGTCTCGTGGACTTATTTTGTTTTTAATCTGGGCTGGCTTTGATTTATAATTGTCAGTCTTCTGAGTAGCAAGGATTACAGGCATGAGCCACACCAGTGCCTGGCTACTCTGTCTCTTTGAATGGGACAGAGTAGATTCCCATCTAGCCAAAGACTTTTGAGTGTTCTGGATCTATGGATCTAGGTAGACTGCTTGATTTGGGAGCCGGTGGTGGGTGGGGTGGGAAGTGAGCCCAGAATGATGGGCTAACACCCTGGGAGAACATGTGGGTGCTGAAGACTTCAGGTGTTGGCCTCATTTTCTATTTGCCTCCTTCTGGCTGAAGTGCGAATGAGAGCATGGGGCAGGACCCGCGGGGGCTGAGGTGTTGTGGTGGCTGCTTCTATGGGAATGATCAGGCTGCCAGCAGAGCCCACCTGTTCCTCTAGTGCACAGAGCTTTTCTTTCTTTCTTCTTTCTTTCTTTCTTTCTTTCTTTCTTTCTTTCTTTCTTTCTTTCTTTCTTTCTTTCTTTCTTTCTTTCTTTCTTTCTTTCTTTCTTTCTTTCTTTCTTTCCTTCTTTCTTTCCTTCTTTCTTTCGTCAGTCATGGGGCTTGAACTCTGGGCCTGGGCACTGTCCCTCAGCTCTTCAGCTCAAGCCTAGCACTCTACCATTTGAGCCATAGCGCCACTTCCGGCTTTTTCTGCTTATGTGGTGCTGAGGAATCAAACCCAGGGCCTCACGCATGCAAGGCAAGCGCTCTACCACTGAGCCACCTTCCCAGTCCCAACATGGCCCTTTCTTAAAGGCAAGGAAAGCTAGGCACTGGTGGCTCATGCCTATAATCCTAGCTACTCAGGAGGCTGAGGTATGAGGATTGTGGTTCAAAGCCAGCCCACCCAAAAGTCTGAGACTCTTCATCTCCAATTAACCACCAAGAATCCAGAAGTGGAGCTGTGGCTCAAAGTGGTAGAGTGCTAGCCTTGAGTGGCAAAGCTCAGGGACAGTGCCTATGTCCTGAATTCAAGTCCCATGACCGACACCACCCCCACCCTTCAAAAGGCAAGGAAACTTTCTTTCCCTTCTTCTGCCATCCTCTGAGACCTCTGACTTTCCTGCAGCACTCAAGACACTGCACCCCCAGAACACACAGTTCTCCAACCCCCTCGTCTCTCTTGCCCACAATGCAGGACACACAGTCTTCATCCTGGTTACACCCCAAGGCCAGTCTTGTTTGCAGAGTGTACACAGCTTCACTCCTTTCCAGTTCTGGGGTATGTGTGTGTGTGTGTGTGTGTGTGTGTGTGTGTGTGTGTGTGTGTGTGTATGCTGGTACTGGGGCTTGAATTCAGGTTCTAGGTGCTGTGTCTTAGCTGTTTCACTTAAGACTGGCACTCTACCACATGAGCCACAGTTCCACTTATGGCTTTTGCGGTGGTTCATTGTGTATAAGAGTCTCACAGACTTTTCTATCCTGATTGGCTTCAACCATGGAAAGGTCCTCAGAACTCAGCCTCCTCAGTGGCTAGGATTACAGGCACGATCCACCAGCACCCAGCTAGTTCTCTGTGGGGTTCTTTTTGTGGAAAAAATTCAAATAGGAAAACTAAGCAACATTGCACAGATCCATTTCCTCAGTTTCAGACAACTGTCCAAGAGAAAGAAGAGTTTGGAATAATATTGATCTGAGAACTCCGCGCTTTGTCCGGCAAGCCGAGTCTTAGAGTCCTGCCATGGCTCATCCTCCTCCAGGAAACGTGCAGCATAGCAGATGTATGTGTTCATTGAAGTAGTTTGCCTTTGGCAAACAAAGCTGTGAATCTGGTGGTACACTGTTCTTTCTGCTCTTCATTTCCTATGATCCTCATGCCTTCTTTTGTCTGAGTTTTCTTTTCCAGCAGAGCCGGAGGCAAGGATTTTGTTGCAGGTGTCCTATTGGGGGAAGGGAGACCCAGGAGAGGAGAGGAGAGGAGAGGAGAGGAGAGGAGAGGAGAGGGCAAGATAGAAGAGCTTCCCTCTGTGGGTAGAGGCTCCATTCTGCCAGAACCTGGAGTCATTTAGTCCCAGAACTGTCTGCTGACAGCCTAGAGGCTGCAGTGATTCTCACTGGCTCTCATGGCCCATGGGTGGAAGACTTATCCGAGGCTGCTCACTGTCTTGACAACAAGTAGATGGAGCCCTGTGGTAAGGCCCAGCACCATGACAGGGATGTGGGGTGCTAGCGTGGCTCATGTGAAACTATCTCCCACAGCTCCAGAGGGGTGGAGGGGTGGATGCAGTCACAGTAGTGAGCTGCTCACTAGTTTTGGAGCCAGGCCATCTGGGGACCAGGTTGCTAGCTCCATTACGCATTAGCCAGGAGACCTCAGGCAGATAGCCAATCAGCACCTCTATCATCAGTGTAACAGGGCTAATGGTAGCACTGCACTTTCCTTGGGGAGTGTTGTAATCAGTACAGATGAATTATGGTGCCCAACACATCTCCTATTCTCAACTGTGGGCAGATATCTCTCTTACCTGCCAAGGTAGGCACATGCTTCCATGGACTCCCATGCACATATGGATGAGACACATTTCTCTGTCTTGCTGCATCACTAGCAGCTCAGCAGCTCCTTGGAGGGCTCCCCTACTTGGTTTCCATTCCCCCTTTCATATCTCTGCCTCTCTACCTTTCTGTTCTGTTTTCATGGTGCAGAAGGGCCCTCAGTGTATCCTGCTGCTATTACCTGCAGACCAGTGGGCTCATATCCCATTATACTTCCTTTGAAAAGTTCACTGCTACCTGATGTGCTTTTTGCAGATGCTGATGTTTTCATTTCTCTGCCAGAATCTGGTGACATTCAAACACTGCCAAGACTTAGATGAATGCTGACACTTTTGGTGTTGTTCTAGATACGGATCAGCTGAAGTGGTTCAACTAATGTCAGCATTCAGAGGTCTAAGCTTTCCACGTTGACTCTAGCCATTCTCAAGATTACTTATTGAGTGGAACAACTGTTACTTCTGAAAAGCATGGATCATTTCTTTTTTTTTTTCTGATAGTAAGGTCAATTTTACCTTGGCTGACAGGATGCTCCAAGCTAAATTGTATGTTCAGCATACCAAATATACTTCACTAATGTTTCCTGATATATCAACAGCTTTTCCTGAATAATGTACTATTAAAAGTTATTTTTTTTTCAGGTAGAGTCTGATGTTTTCCTGGGTTAATCTCAGAACATAATACTCCTACCTAAGCCTCCCACATGGCTAGACATGTACCACCATGCCTGGATATTCTGATTTTCATTGTGTCAATATATAGGTCTTTTATTGTACCTTGACTCAAACCTTTTTAGAAGTAAGGAGGATGCAAGTAGCAAATGATGCTTGACTTATTAGAAATGTTATTGCTCCATGAAAATATAGTCCATATAGCTTATAGGATCATTTCCAAAGATACCACCTTTCTAAACCAGAATTTCTAAGTCTTGTTACTTCAGTTGTTGATAAGTTTTGTTCTGTTATTGTGTGTGTGTGTGTGTGTGTGTGTGTGTGTGTGTGTGTGTGTGTGTGCACCAGTCCTAAGACTTAAATTCGGGGCATGGGTCCTGTCCCTGAGCTTTGTTTGGCCAGTTCTGGGGCTTGAACTCAGGGCCTATCCCTAAGCTTCTTTGTGCTCAAGGCTAGAGCTCTGCCACTTGAGCCACAGATCCACTTCTGGCCTTTTCTGAGTTGTTTATTGGAGAAAAGAGTGCCATGACTTCCGTGCCCCAGCTAACTTTGAATTGTAATCCTCAGATCTCAGCCTCCAGAATAGTTAGGATGACAAGTATGAGCCTTAGGTGCCCAGCTCCTTGAGCTTTTTTTGCTCAAGGGTAGTGATCTACCACTTGAGGCACAGTTCCATTTCTAGTTTTTTGCTGGTTAATTAAAGATCATTGTCCCACAAACTTTCCTGCACAGGCTGACTTTGAACTGTGGTCCCCAGATTTCAGACAGATGAGTAGCTAGGATTATAGACATAAGCCATGTGTGCCTGCTTTTGTTCTGTTATTGTTTGATAATTTAGAAATTATACGTAATTTTAGTTAAGAAGTTTCTGGTTTCAGATTAGAGGAAACCCAGTATACAGGTTTGAATTCAGAGAGATTTACTGGGTTTTGTACACAAGTGCTTGGTGGGCTTCAGGTGTGGCTTGATCAGGGTTTTAGTTTTCTCTCTACTTGTCTCTGATTCTGCTATGAATTGGCCTTTTCTCTATACTAGCTGGTCTAGGAGCAAGGCTGCCTGTAACCAAGACCTGGTGCTTTATTTTGCTTGGGCTATCTTTACTCTCTCTGTGGGACCCCATTTCTGGACCTTACCTACAGTAACAGTACAGGGGTGTCCTGACTAGACAGAACTAGTGAGGCTAGGAGCCCAGCACAAAGCCCAGCCGCCATGCAGCAGGCATGTGTGGCGTAGAACACAGGAGCGAGGCCCACTGTGCCCTTCATAAGGCAGGGCTGATGCACACAGCGAGGGAGCGCTGTGAGTACTGTGAGGAGAGCTACTGTTTTGTTCTGAATGGAGAGTGTCAGATTGTGCCTCAATAGGTCTGTAAGTTCTGTCAGGACTCTCGCTCTGCTAGGGTTCCAGAAAGAACCTGCCCTGTGATTTCTCTAGGATGGGGCATGTGGGAAGCTTCCTGAACTTACTTGTATCTTTCCCTGGGACATGCAGTATTTATAGGGTTCATGAATCAATAGAGATGGACCTCAACTTAAACTTTGAATTCAGGGCATCAAGAAGAAGTGGAGTGAATTCCTCATAGTCTCCTTCTTGGGGAGCAGGCTGAAGTTTACCTTTGCATTTCCCATCACTTTCTACAGGAAAGCCCTGACAGGAACTCACAGACTTGGGAGAAGGGATCTTAAAAGGGCTTTGGACACTTTTTCCTCTTGAATTAGCCACAGAGAATTCCAAGGTGGTTTCTTTTTGGGGGGGTTTTTTTTTGGAGGGTTTTTTTTCACTGCTTATATTTAATTTTTTTCTGTATTTTCTTTTTCAAATTTTAAGTAGTTGTACAAAGGGTTCCAACTCAACAAACAGGCACAATGCATCTTGCTCAATATTACCCTTTCCATCATTTTTCCCAATCCCATCCACATACTGGTTACTTAGTTCAACTTTTATATAATGCACATTGAATATAATGACTGCATTTTCCACTCTTCCTCTCTCCATTTCTGTACGTCTCCATTTCTTATGTCTGTCTATAATTTACATCCAAAGTAAGTAGTTAACAGAGGACCACCAGAATTTATGGGGAGAATTTATGTGTGTACACCCCTATGTACATGTGTGAGTGTATGTGTGTGTGCATGTGTGTAAATACCCATTTAGCATCAGACAATCAGGGAAACACAAGTTTAGTGTTCTGAGGAAGGCCAGGAAGATGGGAGCTCATCTGTGCCTTTGCAGCAAGTGAAAGAAGATAAAAATGTGATAAAAAAGATGCAATGCCTATGTGCATCTGATCATACAAAATCACATTTATCAAAATGAACAACAGGAAATGGCAGTGAGGTTTTCTCTTTGTTGCTGTTTTTTCTTTTCTTTTCTTTTTGTTTTGTTTGTTCGTTTGTCTGACTTTGTGAGGGTAAGAAGGGAAGACACAGAAATGGAAGAACAAAGGGTGAACAAATGTAGCAGTGGTACATGCTGAAAATGAACTATATAACTTGGTGGAGATGGGAGGGAAAGACTGGGAGCAAAAGAAGTGGTATACTTTTTTTCTTTTTTTGGTCGGTCATGGGGCCTGGCCTCTGTCCCTCAGATCTTCAGCTCAAGGCTAGCACTCTACCTTTTTAGCCACAGCGCCACTTCCGGCTTTTTCTGCTTATGTGGTGCTGAGGAATCAAACCCAGGCCTCATGCATGCAAGGCAAGCAGTCTACCACTGAGCCATCTTCCCAGCCCTGTGGTGTACTCTTTATCTGACTTATGTAACTATAACCCTATCTGTATGTCACCTTTATTATTATTTTTTTAAGTATGAGGTCAGCCAGGCATAGGTGGCTTGTATCTGTAATCCTAGCTTCTCGGGAGGCTGAGATTGAGGATCGTGGTTCAAAGCCAGCCCAGGAAGGAAAGTCCTCGAGATTCTTATCTCCAATTAAGACAGAAAAAGCCGGAAGTGGCGCTGTGACTCAAGTAGTAGAGCACTAAACTTGAGCAAAGGGAGCTCAGGAACAGAGCCGAGGCTGAGGTTAAGCTCCAGGACTGGAAAAAAAAAAGTCATAATGGCAGTGTTCAAAAGCCAAGGGGTGGAAACATATGCACTGTGAGCCTCTAGGCACAAATGAATTATTCAGTTTGTTGTTGGGCTCAGAGGCCTGCAGTTAAAGGCAGTCCTGGGGTCCTGAGGAAGTTCTGCTTGTAGCCAGCCCTGGAGCCATATTGAAAAGCTTGTCCTGTGTTACATTTATTTTCCTTTTATTTTCACAGCACATGTGCCGGGTACTCAGGACTGATCCTCTGGCTCTAGGAACCTTTACACTGCTGGACAGGAGAGTCCTCTGTGGCTGCCATCTGCCATGATGCAGGTAGCATTGGGTTGAGAGTCAAAGGAGAACGAACAGCATGTAGCTCAGTGGCAAAGGCCTTACCTACCTTTGTGAGGCCCTGGGTTCAATCTCCCACATGAGAAAAATCAGAGTCCAAGATCTAGGGTGGGAGGAAGAATGGGCATCCTGGCTAAGGGAGACCATCTTTGCCTTTCTCTACCAGACTAACATTGCTGCCAGAGCCTGTCTACTGCCAGGAGATCAAAGTACCTGCAGTTCCTCAGAGCCCAGAAGTACCTCCGTGGTGGCTTTGCCCTATTTAAGAAAGAAAAACCAGGCCAAGGTGGCCCAGGCTCTTTTTATAACCAGAAAAAAAGGTGCTGTGAACCTGAGGTGCTGTTGTCACCTTTATAGTAGTTACTGTCACCTGCCCAACACTTCTATTGGCATCTCTTTACTGCAATAGGCACTTGTTGGATGCTGTGTGTTTTGGACGACTGCTTGAGACAAGTGAGATACTCAGATAGTTTCTTGCTCTGCGAAATATCACTGCACATCCATACTAGTAAGTGAGAACCCTGTATCTTTGGTTCTGGTCGGGGTGGGAGTGTGCAGGTGTGGGGTGTGCCAGTGGAGCTGGGGAACGAGCTGTGGCACAGAGTGGCCAGCCATTCAAGTGGCAAGGCTCCAGGGGCTGTGGGTAGCATGGGATGGATCTGACTGGGACACAGATGGAGGCTATATAGAGGCATGGAGTTCTTGGGGTGCACTCAGGACCCTGTGGTACAAGCCTATCTTGTGAATGGTGTGAGTCTTAGACTCACATGAGTCTAAGATGCACATGATGCTGTTCTGGGGCTTGGTTGCTGTCCCTGAGCTATTTTGGCTCAAAGCTGATGCTTTACCACTTGAGCTATATACCTCCACTTCTGGCTTTTTGCTGGTTAAGTGGAGACAAGAGTCTCTTAGATTTGCTTGCCCAGGGTCGCCTTCAAATTCAGTTCCTCAGACCTCAGAGTTCTGAATAGGTAGAATAACAGGTGTAAGCCATTGGTCCCCTGCACCATATTTATTGCTTATGACGTTTAATTTAGTATCATCATTTTCCTTTCTTTCCTTCTTTTTTTTTTTTTTTGCTGTTTTATCATTTTTCTTTTTGGTTCTTTCTCCTTGCTTTTTTCCCCCTTCTCCCTTTTCTTCTTCCTTTTCCTGTTCCAACTTTTCCCCACTCCATCTTCTTTCACATCCTACTTGTTTTTGCTTTCTGTGACCTAAAACATCTATCTCTCTCCAAATTTGCAGAAACTTTCATTATTTTCCCTCTTTAAAAATTTTAGCTCAGCTGGGCGCTGGTGGCTCATGCCTATAATCGTAGATACTCAGGAGGCTGAGATCTGAGGATCATGGTTCAAAGCCAACCCCGGGCAGGAAAGTCTGGGAGACTCTAATCTCCAATAAACCACTCAGAAAACAGGAAGTGGTGCTGTGGCTCAAGTGGTAGAGTGCTAGCCTTGAGCTGAAGAGCTGAGAGACAGCGCCCAGGCCCCACTACTGACCAAAAAAAAAAATTTAGCCTGCTAGGCAAACCTGTGGCTCAGGCCTACAATCCTAGCTACCGAAGACGCCAAGGTCAGAGGATTGTGGTTCAAAGCCAGCTTTGGGAAGAAAAGTCTGTGAGACTCTTACATACAATTAACCACCAAAAAGCCAGAAACTGAGCTGTGGCTCAAATGGTAGAGCACTGGCCATGAGCACAAAAGCTCAGGGACAATGCCCAGGCCTTGAGTACAAGCCCCAGGACTTGAACACACACACAAAATGTTTTAGCTGTGTTATGTTAAAGGCATATCATGATTAAATATATCTTTTCTTTTTTGAATTTTAATATTTTATTAAATTCAATGAACAGTATACCACATTTATCACTTGAAAAATTCTCAAGTGAAATATTGAGATGCTTGATATTCTCACGATAGATGCTCAATGATTGTGTATTGTATTATTTTGCATTACATTTCTGTACTTCTTTGGTGTGGATTTTTCCCCTACAGGACACCTCCAATTGTTCTATCAATATTATTTCTTTTTATCCAAGCTGTCAAGTTTAATAACCCTTTCTTCTTTTTTATGGTTTGTACTGTTTTTTTTTTCACCTCACTGTACTACCATATTGAAATACAAATGAGAAAATTCAGTGTTGCTGGTACAGAGTATTATTTTATTATGTGCACCAACAAATAATGTTAAATAATGAAATAACTCATTTGAGGAAATAATATAAAATTTTCCTTAAAAACTAAAGAATTATGAAAAATACTCCATAAATTAGCATGAAAATATATCAGAAAATAATACAATGAGTATGCTAATATGGAAGTAATTTCTAAAATAACATCACTAGTACAATATGCAATAGAAAATGATGCCACTGTGTCCCATCTTCTTTGGAGAGAACTTACTCTTTGTAATAACCATCACATGGACCCCTTCCCTAGCAACCAATGGACTAGTAGATGTCCCTAGAGTTTGAGCCACTTCCCAGCAGCCTCTGCCCTGTTTGGCCTGCAGTTAACCAGAATGCCACCAAATATCCCAAACTGAATGCAAGAGGACAGGAGTCTACTTCTCTAGTTGGTGGCTGCCAGGTGTTTAGATAGTAATTATCCCAAACTCACCATTTCCATCAGTCTGGAGGAGAAAGGGAGAAAGGTTCATTGTCCAAGCCTGCAACCTCTTGGTGGTGCTGGATATTGGGTGGCAGCATCACGATCTGCTCTGTGGTGGGGTTGTCCAGGGAGTAAGGCACCCAAGCCTCTCCTTGGAGAGCATCCACATTGTCTTCAAGTCATACTTCTTCAAAACCTTGCTGCCTGCCCCTCCATAACTTCCATCTTCATGGGGCCCAACAGGTCTGAGGTGGTCTCAGCAGCAAGGGTCTGGGTAGCTGCCAACATCTTGTCCTGGCCCTCTGTGCCTTCACCTGCAAGGTGCAACAGCAGCTCCTGCAGCTCCTTCTTCTTCTCCCTCTTCTTCTGGTAGAGCTGATTGACATACTTGACTTTCTCCTGCAACAGCTTATCCAGGACTGCCATCTGTTCTTTACAGATTACTACAGACTCTTCAGTGGCTGTAATGTGTTCTGACAGCTGGCTGCATCAATGTTGAAGGTCATCCACTTGATTCTGGTGGTCTACCTCATTGGGCAGGTCATGGGTGAAGCAGATTTTTAGCTTCTCAGGCACCTGTGTATCCTGCTTCCTGTCCCCAGACATGCTGTGGTTCCAGCTCTTGGGGAAGAGGACCTAGAGCTCCAGCTTTGTCACTAGGCTTCCAGGTTGGCCAGGCATCTGCAGCGGGCCTGCTGTTCCTGTAGCTGTTGGCTGAGCTTCACCTTTTTTGATTCAGCAACTGATGGAGCTTCAAGGTAAAATCCCACATGGTTTGTGAGTTGTCTACATCCTCTGGGATAGTCACATCAGGGGGAGTCACCTCCTCACCCTTTTCTTCTTTGCTCACTCCACCTTCCCTAGGGAAAGCCAGGAAGCGCAATCCTGTCTGCAGCTGCTTGTCCCGAACTCTTGTTGCTTCTATGCACTTCAGTGTGGCCTAGAAGTTTTGAGGCACCATTTGGTCCCCCAACTTGCTGTGTGCACCTGCTCCTGCAGGTGCAGAGCAGCTAGGTGCTGCTGCAGGGCCTCCTTCTCTGAGGTCAGCTGCTGATTGGAGGCCAGGTGCTGTTCACAGGTGGCCCTAAGCTCGTGCAGCTGGACCAGGCACTGGTTATGCAGCTCCTGCTTGGCTCTTTAACTCAGCCATCTCTTTCCATTCTTCTAACTTCTCCTCTAGCTGCTCCAACTTCTCCTGCAGATGTTTCTTCACCTGATGCCCTGAGTGCAGGATGCTGGCGAGCCCCTCCTTCTTGCTGCTCAGCCTGTGGAAAGCATCCTGCAACTGGGCCAGCTGGTCTTTCAGCTCTTGGTTGTGCACAAATATGCATCTCACGATCTCACGTTCCCTCTCCATTGTCTCAAGGATCTTGCGCCGATCCCCGGCGTGCTGATCCCATTCCTAAGCCTACTTCTTCAGTATCCACAGCCGCTGCTGCTGCTCCAGGTTCTGGAGACCAAAGCTCTGGTTTTCCTGTAACTGGATGTGAAGTTGTTCCTCAAGGTTCTTGAGCTCTTCCTGCAACTGAAAGGCCTTGGCTTGTAGCTGCTGCTCAGCCTGAGATGTTCCTACAGGGGGTTGCGGGAGTGGCAGCTCTGACAGCTGCTTTCTCAGTTCCACCAGATTGGTCTCTAGGTCTAATACCTGCCTCACTTCTTGCTCTTCCTCCTCTTTCAGATGGTTCATCTGCTCCAAGATCTGCTGGACCTTCTCCTGCCATCTGGAGCCCTTCATCCTCAGGTCTTCTGCAAAGGTGTATCTCTCTACCTTTAATGTGGTCACCCACGCATTCATGTTGTCCAGTTGTCTTTTCAACTCTGTCTGCTCCATTAGTGCTTATTGTAATGGGTGAATTTTGATCTTCATGTCAGCCTTCTGTGTCAGGAGCACTTGCAGCCTCTCCTGCAGCTCGGTATTCTCATCCTCCAGGTCATCATAGCTTCTGGCCTTTCCTGGAGCTGCAACTTCATGCAATTCAGGGCTTCCATGAGCCCTAGGTTGTTCTCAAGAAGGTCCCATTCTTCATGGTGGAGACCGCAGACAATGTCATCTCTAGCCCTGTCACGGGCTGCTGTGCAGCTTGCAGGTGGCTGGAAAGACCTTCCTGCTCCAAGGTTCTTTCACTGCCGCCTGCTGCATGTGGGCCAGGGCAGATTGGAAGTCAAAGTTTTCAGACACCAACATCTATATTGATAGCTTGTGGGACTCTAGCTCTGTTTTCCGTGCTTCCTGTACATAAGCCATCTTCTCATTCTCTTTCCCCTGTTGATCTTGCAGGTAGGCCTTTCTTTTCCTGCTTCACTTGTTTGATCTCAGGGCAGAGCTGCTGGTTTTGTGCTCTGCTGGGGTCCAGAGCAAGCACCAGGTGTTGGTAGTGCCTTTCAAGGTCCTCGGTGTTATTGGGATCTGTGACACTCGACCCTGGCAGCTCTGTCTGTGTCCAAAGGCAGGGGAGGCTCAGGGTCAGTGTGATCTTTGGCTATACCCCCAGGTGAATTACAGTCCCCAGTGGTGTTTGTCTTGGGTTACCTCCCTTTTTAGTTTTCTTTTTTGTTTTTCTTGCAGGTCCATCAGGACAATTCTGTTGGTATTCTAGCAGTAGTTTCTTTCCTGCAGCTATTTTTTTTTCATCTTGTTTGTTCAGACATCCCAGCACTGGGATGGGGAAGGTCGTGGGGGCACATTTCCAGGCGCTCTGAAATCACCTCTATTCTCACAATCACCACCAATTATATCTACTTTTTACTCTACCTCCAAAATGACCTTAATTCTTCGATTCTCTCACTCACCATTCAGCACCTCTTCCTCCCTCAACTGCTGGTAGTGGTGTAAGCCCACAGAGAGAATACCGGTACTACTAGGCAGCATGGACTGTGGGCGTGGCCCCAATGCTTGTATCTTATTGGTCAGAGTGAAACATGAAAAATAGGGGGTGTGGCCAGAATCTTGTGATCCAGGCAGAATGAAAGCTGCTCCTGCAGCCCTTCTCCCACGAACCTTGTCCCATTTGGTTGGGGGAAGGGTGTGATCTGCTCTTCCTGGATAGGTATACAGTTTTACATATCACCTTTCCTGGGTTTCATCACACAGCTGTGGTCCACAGAGTTTCCACCAGGTTTCCAACTGCCCTTTAGGAAGTGGCACCAAGAAACGTATCTACCCATGTCCAATGTCTTCAGGTCTTGACTCCATGTAGAATTAGTTCTGTCGTTCTGACTGCATTTGATGACACTTGTATTCTAGTCATGGTGCCACTGAGGTCCGTAATGGCCTTGATAAAACCTGCTCTTCCAGTCGCAATGGAACTGGAGGGTTCAGGGACATCACGGGTCCAGGGCTTCTCTTCATGAGAATTAGCCATGCTGCTCACCTAGTCCATGCACAGCACAGCACATGTTCCACACACTTTGGTAATCTCAGAGGATTCAGAAGCACCATCATGGGAAGAATGAGAAGGCCTGAGAATTCCATGCTGCTGTCCCGGTGTATGTGAAATCTAGCACAGAGAGAAGCAGGATAACTGTTGAAAACAAATCTGTTAGCTGAGCCATCAACTAACCAGCCACATCCAAATAATGTCTAGAATCTGGGTGCTCGTGCTGGGTGCTCTACCACTCCAGAGCCCTTGGACATTTCCTTCAGCATGAGAGTGATTGGTTGTCTTCCAATGATTGATGAGTTCATTTTGTGTGGCTAGCTTTTCCTTCCAATGAAAAAATCATGCTGGTTGTGGTGGTACACAGCTGAAGTGCTCTCTGGTCAAGTTACTTCTTTGGGTTAAGGTGTTGTCTCCAGAAGGCTACTATGAAATGCACATTACCAAGACTCAGGGCACCAGTGACTCCTCAAATCCTGACTAAAATGGCAGCCAGTCCCAAGCCCTGACCACAGTGACCTGATTAAATATATTAAATATATCTTGATTTTTGTGTATCACTGGAGGTAGAAATTGATATGTATATGCACGCATATGTATTTTTCCAGATGAAAGTCTACATGTTCTAGCTTCATTGCTGAAGACAGTTTACTTTTCCCATTGAATTGTTTTTGAGGCTTAGTTTATCACTAAATAAGCTGGTGAGTCTATTTCTAGACTTAATCTGTATTCTGTTCCATTAAGGTCTGTAGAATCTTTTGCAAGTTCCACACTACCTTGACTAACAGATCCATTAGTCATTCTTCCTACTTTGTTTACTTTGTCAATGTTGTTTTATAGATTCCATGTTCTTTGTATTTCCATATACATTGCAGAATTGGTTTGTCAACTTTCCTGCAGATCCTGCTGTGTTTATTATTAGAATCACGTATAATATATGAATTATTGAGGGGGATATATGTTTTGATTTTTCCAATTCATGAATGTGGAACTCCTCTCTAATTATTTAGGTCTACTAACTTATGTACTTTTTGGTATAGAGATCTTAAATATCTTTTATTAACTTTGTTCCTAAGGATTTAATTTTTTGATGTTTTAAATAGCCTCTTGGCTTTTAAACCTCCTTTGCCATTTTTTTTTGCTGATAGTACATATAAAAGTAATTGATTTGTTTGTATGTTGACATTGCAAAGTTCGTTTATTAATTCTAATGATTTTTTAAAAAATAAAAATAACTCAGGGTTATCTATATAAACAGTGGTAGTATCTGCACACAGAGAATCTTAATTCTGTATTTTCAGTCTTCATGCTTTTTCTTTCTTTTGCATAAGTGGAAAGAATGTTCTCTTTTGGCTTGTTCTTTACGTGTGTGTGTGTGTGTGTGTGTGTGTGTGTGTGTGTGTGTGTGAGTGCCCCTATGCGCATGTACCAGTGTCAGAACTCATGGCTTTGTGCTCATGGCCTTGTGCTCTCACTAGGCTTTTGTGTTCACTCTGCCACTTGAGTCATGGTTTTAGTCAAACATTTTGCTCATTGGAGATAAAGTCTTCCAGACTTTCTATCCCAGACTGGCTTTGAGCCATGATACTTCATGTCTTCATCTCCCAAGTAGACAGGATTAGAGATGTGAGCCACTGTGCCTGGCCATAAATGTTTTGTTATTAATGTTTAAATATATGCAGAACTTATAGTGGTGCCGATTGGGTGTCTCCCTTTTACTTGTTTGGTGGGTGGAAGGTTATCATATTTACTGATTGTGTGTGTGTATGTATGTGTATGTGTATGTGTATATGTGTGTGTGTGCTGGTCCTGGGGCCTGAACTCAGGGCCTAGGTGCTATCCCTGAGCCTTTTTTTTGCTCAAGTCTAGTACTAATCACTTGAGGTACAGCTCCATTTCTGGCTTTTTTGGTAAATTGGGGTAAGAATCTCATAGACTTTCCTCCTGCTTGGGCTGGCTTTGAACCCAGGATTCTCAGACTTTAGTCTCTTGAGTAGCTAGGATTACTGGCATGATTCACTGGGACTCAGCAACATTTACAGATACTTTTAAAACCAGCTTTTACCTTTTATTTGGGTATTGCTTGACTTTTCTGTTTCATTGATCTTTTTCCATTTCTTAATATTTCTTATAGCACAGGTCTGCTAACAATGAATTTACTCAAGTTTTATTTGCCTGAAAGTAGATTCATTCTTCATTCCTGAAGAGTATTATTTTTCTTTCAGCACTTTATGTGTTTTCCTTATGTTCTGGTTCCCATTTTATTTAACAAAAGGTTGGGTATAATTTGTGTTATTTTTCCTATGTGTATAATTTATCATTTGTCTGGTTTTTTTTAAATTAAAAATCCACTGAAATTTCTCTGAAGTGTGTGTGTGTATATATGTGTGTGTGTGTGTGTGTGTGTGTAAATTTGGGAGCATTCTACCATTATTTCTTAAATTTTTTTCACCTTTTTTTGAGATGAGATCTTGTAAGATAGTCCGGATTAATCTCAAACTCATGAAATTCTTTTTTTTAAAATTTTTAATGCTTTTTAAAGCCGGTGCTGGTGGCTCACGCCTGTAATCCTAGCTACTCAGGAGGCTGAGATCTGAGGATCACGGTTCAAAGCCAGCCCGGGCAGGAGAGACCGTGAGACTCCTATCTCCAATAAACCACCAGAAAACTGGAAGTGGCGCTGTAGCTCAAGTGGTAGAGTGCTCGCCTTGAGCTGAAGAGCTGAGGGACAGCGCCCAGGCCCAGAGTTCAAGCCCCACAACCGACAAAAAAAAAAAAAAAAAAAAAAAAAAATTAATGCTTTTTTATTGTAAAGATACTGCACAGAAGGGTTACAGTTACATGAGTAAAGTAATGAATACATTTCTTATGGAGCATTGTTGCCTCTTCCTTTGTTTTTCCCCTACCATCCTTTCCTTCCCTACTCCTAACTATTCCCTCCACCCTTGTTGAAATTGTGGGATTACAGGTATATGTCACTATGCTCGGATCAAAAAAGGTTTTCCTTTTGGAGAGAGATGGTAGCAGATTGCTTATAGATGAAATTCTCCGCTGCCCCACAGAAGGTACGGGGCTTAAGTTGGGAAAGCAACTCAGATGAAGACATGAGGCAAAGTATAAGCAGACAGACTAGTGGAAATAAAAAAAAATACTGAATCTTAAGAGGAGGGAAAACAGTGAAACTTTTTAAGTTTTGCTTTGTTCTTTTCTTCTCTTCTTCTAGGATTTTAATTATGTGTCATGTGTTTGACACTATCCCACAGGTAACTAATGCTTTTCAATAATGTTTGTCCTCCTCTTCAGATTGGATTATATCGATTAAACTTTCTTCCAAGTCGCAGGTCCTTTCCTCTGATATCTCCAGCATGCTGGGAGCTCATCCAGGGAATTTCATTTCAGATGGAATTTCGGGTATGATTTCAAAAAATTGTTTCTGTTTCTCTGTAGAGTGTTCTTTGTTTTAATATATTTTTTTTGAGGGGGTCCGGTTGAGGGACCTGAACTCTGGGCCTGGGTACTGTCCCTCAGCTCTTCAGCTCAAGGCTAGCGCTCTACCACTTGAGCCACAATGCCACTTCCAGCTTTTTTTTTTTCTGCTTATGTGGTGCTGAGGAATCGAACCCAAGGCCTCATGCATGCAAGGCAAGCGCTCTACCACTGAGCCACCTTCCCAGCCCCTCCCCTTCATTCTTCTACCCCTCTCCCCTTGGCCCCACCCTTCCTTCTTTCAAGTACCCATTTCCCAGAACTTATTTTATTGGGCTTTGACTTAGTCTTTCTAAAGAATTATACTATTTGAGTTCTCCATAGAGCTCTTGCAAGAGCAACAGTTAATTCATTTGTAATCACTTGCATACCACCCAGTGGGTTTACTTATAGATGTATGGGCAAATTCTAGCTCCTACAATTGAGGGGAACCAAGAAACCTGTGTTTTTCTGGGTCTTGCTTATTTTACGTACTATAATTTTTCCAAGTTTTTCATTTCCTTATGAGTGGTCATTCTTTCTGATGGATGAGTGTTTTATCTGTGTTTTCTGAGCTTACTGTCTTCCATATCCTTGAACTTAGGTTTCACTATTACTTTAAAGATCGTCATTTGCCAAATCCAACATGTTGGTTATATTAGTTTTAGTCTCACTGGCTGCTTTTTTTCTCTTGAATGTGTGAAGGATGTTTCCTGGGGTTTGTGTATATATATTTGTGTGTGTATGGTGTCTAATGATTTTTGTTGTATTCAGGACATTGTGAACCTGTTGTATATGTATAGCTTCTGTTATAGTCCTTCTGAACAGATTCAGCTTTTGTTTTAGCAGACAGTTAACTGGGCTGAACTTTGATTCCAAACTCTTAGTGGCGGTGAGGAATTGCTGACGTTTTACTTAATTGTTTCAGCATGATGTAGTATGCTGAGGTCCAATCTCATACCTGTGTAGTTCAGAGGCACTGAGAAATTTACAGTTTATATCCTGAATTTGGAGTTCTTCCTTTGGGACTTTCTTTTGAATGATTTTTCTCCTCACTTTTCAACTGTGGCAATAACCCTGAGTTTCATCCTTTGATTCCCCAAGCCAGTAGAACTTCAGATGGCTCCCTGGGTTCTAGCATCAGGGGAGTGGCAAATAGGATCAGGAGCCCTTAGGTGAAAAGGTGTGTGACAATACAGGTCACTTCTTGTCAGGTAGACTCCTATGCAGTTTCTGCCTGTTCTTGACCCCTCTTCAGTGCCTTTAGATGATTATTTTGAGATAGTCTTTAAAATATTTTTTGTCAGATTCTATAGCTGTTATCTGCAGAACATTTGGTCTTCTGCAAATAACTCCTCCATTACCATGCCTGTCTTCTTTTGATTATGCTTATGGCTTTTCTTTTACAGGAAAGCATTTCCTGTTTTCATACATGAGAATATACCACTAGCTCCAGTACTTGGTATTTTCTCTGGATCTTGTGGCACATTTGGGAAGCTTTCTTTAAACTCAACAAGAAATTCAACTGTGTTTTCTTTTTGTGCGTGTACATTATTGTCCCCAATGTATAAAGACATAACTCTTTATCCTCTTTTTATCCTCTCCCTTCCTCCTCTCTCTCATTCCCCCTTCTCTCACATCCTCTCTCCCCTCTCCTTCACTCCCTCATTCCCTCTTTCCCTCTCTATAATGACTGAACCACAGCTTTGGGCACTATACTACTTAAGTGACACCCCTGGCCGTTCTGTTTCACTTTTGCTTTTGAAGTTTAGTCTTGCTAATTTTGCCTTGAAATTACTATATTTCTTCTCTGCCACCTAAGTATCTGGAAACATGGACCAGCTCCACTAGTCTGTCCCAGCCACCCAAAAGCACTTCAGTACTGTGAATAGAAAGGCCTTAATGTATATTCTAAGATATGACAGGGTTTGTCCTGCCTGGCTTTCCAATTCCAATTTATATGTTTTATTTCATATGAAATTTTAAACAGCTTTTTTGGAATTCTAATTTATACATCATATTTCACCAATTTAAAAGCATATAAATAAAGTTTTCTTCCTTTTCCTTTTTTTTTAAATCTTTTTAAGACAGGGCTTTGCTATGTAGCTCAAGCTGGCCTAGAACTCATGATCTTTCTGCCTTGGTTTCCTGAGTGCTGGGATTACGGGCATGTATCAACATACCCAGCAATTTTTTTTTTTTTTTAGTATATTTAGGAGGTCCCAAGATCATCACTACTATCTAACTGTAGAACCTTCTCATACTTCTCAAATGAAATCCTGTACCCTGTTATCAGTCAATTACTATATCTCCCCATCCTTCCCCAAGTCCTAATCAATCACCAACATTCATGTCTTTATAAATTTTTCCATTCTGAGCATTTCATATGAATACATTCATACAATATGTGCTTTTCTGTGGCTGGTCATATAAATTTTACTGTCAACTTACATGGCCTGATAAAAAATGCTTATTGGTTCTTTTATTGCCATTTTATTACATTTATAAATTAATTTGAGGAGAACTGACATGCTTAATGTATGGAATTTTCCTACTCAAGATCAAGAGTTGTTTTTCCATTTGTTCAAATCTGCTTTTCTGTCACCAGGAGTTTTGAAGGTTTTCTTGTTTAGATTTTGTACATCTTATTATTTATTCTTATATATATGATTCCCATTTATTTCATTTCTTATTGCTATGCATAAATGGGATTTACTCTACCATTCTATTTTATAGCTGGTTATTGATGGTATATTCTGAAGACTGATGTTCTAAAGGTTAGTTTTACTTACTTTCTTTTTTTTTTTTTACCTTGCAGAACTATTTCGTCATTTGAGTTAATTATATTGATTTTGTGGGACTTTGCAGGTAGCCTCTTTCCTCTGCAAACAGGATAGACATCCCTGTCTTCTGAACTTCTTTAAGTCCTGCTGGCCTCCAGTGCTTTCCTTGTCTAAATGCATCAGCCACTATCTGAACTACGAGGCTGATGAATGGGTGAGACACAAACCACCCTTAGCCTTGTTCTTTGTTTCTTACTGGAAATGCTTCTTGTGAAAATTCCTTACCCTGAATGGTGCCTCCTTGTTTTTGGTTAATAAATGTATGAATATTTATTCCTCTGCTTCTTGAACTAAGGTTTAAACTAGCTCATTTGCTTTGAATTAACTCATCTATTTATGGGCTAGTGCCTAGTGGTATTAGATTGCATCTATACCTATAACACATAATAGGTATATTATGTTCATAGATCAAATCTGTCACAAATTCTTCATCTTGGACCACCTGCACTTTAGAAGATTTTTTACTTATTGAAGTCAGAGCAATGTTACCTTTTTGGTAAGCATTATGGCATGATTTAGTTAATTTCCTTCCATGTATAGACCCAAGAGAATGGTTGCTGTGGGCATCAAAACACATGATAGAATATTCATAAAAGCTTTATTCTTCATAGCTAGAACCAACAACCCAAGCTCTCATCAAAAGTAAAAAGAATATGTTGGGATACATTCCAACAGTGAGATACTGTGCATCAGTAAGGATGAATAGTTTGTGCATGTGTGTGGGTGACTCTCACAAACATAGTGACAGTGAGAAAAACCAGACTCAAAACACTATACTTGCTGCTGGTGTCTAGTGCTGTGAGGTGCAGCAGGTACAACGCATCAGTGGTTCAGTGTTGTGGAATAGGAAGTGGAAGACATAGCTGAGGGCAGGTAGGGTTCTGCCTCTGGTGTGGATGTCCTTGGTCTCTTGTCATTATGGTTTCTGAATTTTTTACTATGCATGTTATGTTTAAATATATATGTATATGTGTGTACATATATGCATATATACTTAAATAAAAGCTTCTCACAAAATTTCAAATACCACAAAATAAGGAGGCAAATGTTTCCTTTTTATGGCCCATTGGGGAGGAGGTTGGTGAGGCTGAGGAAATTCTCAGTTCACTGTACAACTGTCACTCCCTCCTCTCCTGCTGGTTCTATAAACCATGGTGCCAGTGTGGATCAGAACTTAGATACTTCATATTTGCATTTCCTTACCCATTGGAATATTGGGCCAGAAGTTCCTTTCAAGGAGAATAAACACCTCTTAAGGGGCTCCCAAGAGGTTCATCTGTTTCCCAAAGGGAATGTCATATGTTCCTGGGTCCTATACATGGGACATTGTTTTATGGCCAGTAACTTTTGCAGGGGAGAGCAGTTTCAAATTTACCATAGTCTTGGTGGTATGGTGGCACACATCTATAATCCCAGCTCTTAGGAGACTTTGGCAGGAGGATGATGAGTTCCAAGCCAGGGCTATACAGAGGGACTTTGTTTCAGAAAACAAGCAGCAATCAAATTGGCTATGATCTGGTACTTAGAAGAAGGTTGGAAGAACCCTCCAAGACCTTACTACTCTACATCTGCCATGCATCTCTGCCTGCCAGGGTTAGGCTGGGATGCAGCAGTGTGGGACTGGTGGTCCCTCATCTTGCCAGGGTGCCGAGGCCTGTGGCACGGCTCTCAGCTGCTTGCAGCCCCATGGGTCAGACCAGCAGAGCTGACGTGGATGAGAACGTTCACTCCTGCCTTTGCCTTGCAGGACCCTGAGAAGGAGAAATGTGACCTACTTGAAGAAGGGAAGCATGACACTTCTCAGCATGTGACTTATTTTTCTCTTAGGAACACTGTAAACCAGGTAAACTTTGCTTTTTCAATGCTCGAGGCTTCTAAAGGATTTATGGCATGCCCTTTGCATTTATGAATTTGTGGCTCCATTTTGTACCTCTGCACTTGTTTTATTCTGTCTTCTACTTTTTATATCATCTTCACGTATTTTCCATATCTTTTTTAGTTTGGTTTTCATCGGTGTGCTGAACCTTTGCATTTCTTACTATGATCACCTTCTTAGTGAGCTACACAGAAGGCAGAGATCAAGAAGATCATAATCTGCAAGCAATAAGTTCCCATGATCCCCAAATCAACCAATAAAAAGCTGTGTGAATTGGGCACTGGTGGCTCACGCCTATAATCTTAGCTATTCAGGTGGCTGAGATCTGAAGATCGAGGTTTGAAGTCAGCCCACGCAGAAAACTCTGTGAGACTCTTATCTCCAATAAACTACTCAAAAAAGCTGGAAGTAGCACTATGGCTCAACTGGTGGAGCTCTCACCTTGAGCAAAAGAAGCTCAGGGACAGTGCCCAGGTTTAGAGTTCAAGCCCCAGGACTAAAACAAAAACAAAAACAAAAAAAACAAGTAAGTGTGGTGGCATAGGCCTGTCATACCAACTACATAGGACACATAAGTAGGAAGTTGGTGGCCAAGCCAACCTGGGTGTAAATGTCAGATTCTCTTCCAAAAATAACTAAAATAAAAAGGGCTGGGAGGTATGGGTCAATTGGTAGAGCACTTGCCTAGTAAGTACAAGTTCCTGAGTGTAAATCTAAGTACCACCACCACTACCAGAAAATGAGAGAGAAAGGGGGAGGTTAAAATCATGAGTGTAGGCACATATTATAAACTAGATCTTTACTTTTCTTCTCCCAGGGATCTGCTAGTTTGCTATTTTTACAAAATATTATCAATTAGCTGCTTACTTAAATTTTGTATATCATTAAAATGCTTCACTGTTCTTTTCAAAATTTAAATGAAATTTATCTTCATACATAAAAACATAAAAAGTATACATACTGATGAGATTCCATGTGATGCTTCACATGTATACCTTGTGTAATGTTTAAATGACTCAATACAGCTCTCTCCTTTGACACTTAGCATTTCAGCATCCATTTTTGTAGCTTTTTTTTTTTAACACAAAGTATTTTGTCATCTACTGAACAGCAGCACACTTTTACAACTGCTAACAATATCCATTGGTCAATTTCTCCCCCATCCCTCCCTTCTTGCTCCTGTTCTTAGCCTCTGGTAACCGCCTTTCTGCTTTTATAATAGATCCACTTTTCTATATTCTGCATATGACTGAAATCATGTGATGCTTGTCTTTCAAAGTCTAGCTTATTTCACACAATAAATGTCACTAAATATTGTCTCAAATGACAAGATGACATTCCTTTTGTTGATAGCGGAATAGTATCCCATTGTTTATATGTATTATATTTTCTTCATTCCTTGGTTGATGGACACTCCATTTCTTGACTACTCTAAATGGTACTGCAACCCACAGGGGACTTTGAGTGTCTCTTCCACATATTGATTTCATTTCTTTTGGATGTATCAACAAGTAAGGGAATTGCTAGATCTATGGTAGTCCTATTTTTAAATGGTAAAGAACCTCTAGATTATTTTCATTTTCCATAATACTATACTGATTTACATTCCTGCCAACAGTGTGAAAATTTTTCCTTTTGAATTCTTCCCAACACTTGTTATCGTTTGTCTTTTCAGTAATAACCATTCTGACTGGAGTGAAGCTATACCTCATGATGATTTTTCTGATTATTAGTGATCTTGAGTATATCACACACTTGTTACCATTTGTATATTTTCCCCACCCACCCCCTTATTCTTACTAATTAGTTTATTTATTATCTTTAAGTAGTTGTAAAAGGGGTTCAGTTCAGCATGTCAGTTCAAGAGGACAGTGCATCTTGATCAGTGTCACCCCTTCCATCATTCCCCATCCCCTTATTCTTAGGAGAAGTAGCATTGTTCAGGGTCCAAAAAAAGAAGTAAATCTTTGAAGTTATTTTTATTGGTGACAAGGAGAAAATAGGTTTTAATCTAAAATGTGTTTTCTAGTCAATCTGGCTGGAACACAACTATTGGATAAAGGAGGATATTTGTGTGTCTAGATATAGTGGAAATGGGTGACATTTCTGTTGATCACATTGTAAACTATGTTCTGGAAGAGCTAAGATTTTGGTAATCTAGCAGTATTAGAAACGAGCTGGTATCCAATGCACTGTTTGATGGTTGCTCAGGGACCATTCAATGCAAATTAGAAGTAATAATAGCTCTGGTTTAAAAGGGCAAAGAATTAGGGCTGGGAAGGGAAATGAGTCCCTACAGAGGCCCAGAGTTTTATGCTGACAAATGGGACTCTTAGACACAGATCCTCTTTTCTGCTAGGAGGTAGGGGAGAGAGGAAAGGAGGATCAGAGGGCTAGGACAAGCAGGGGTAAGAAAATCCCAGTCGTACTTCAGGCTGCTTTGGTATCAGAGAGATTGGCTTATGTTGGAATTAAGTGCAAATAAACCAATGGAAAGCAAATTTGTGATCCAGAGTTGATAGCCCAGCAAGCTTGAACTTCAGCAACAGCCTGAAGACAGCAAGTCCCCTGCCAGTAAAATGACCATCTCTGAGTCACAAACAGCAGTTCTGAAGGCAGCTGGAAAGTGCCCAGACCTGAAGTCTGCCTGAAGGCACTGCAGGGGATGACACGGCTCATGGACCGCAGGAAGAGTGAACGTTGACTGACTGTATGTACTGCCGGCACCACTGTGCTAATAAACTCTTTACTTTGTATTAGCCATTTTATCTCGCAGCAGATGAAGACACAGAGTCACAGAGACGCGCCCAGAGAACAGGAGGAAGCAGCTTCCAGCTGCTCAGATCAGAAAGGAAGAAGGGCAAGGGTCCAGGTGAGCAGGGATGAGCCACAGGTGTAGAGCAAGGACGTGAGCTGTGTGACAAGAGCCAAGAAGACTGAGACCAAATGCAAACTGGAGGGTGGAGACCACACAGGAGATCTCCAGTCTACAAATATAGAAAATCTGTCTTGGACTGGCCACATAGTCCTGTGCACTTGGGACTTGCCGAGGCTCTGTGCTGTTAGAGGCGTCTCCGTGGTTGGACCCAAGGGGTGGAGAAATTTATAGAGGATCCAGCCAAGGCTTACTCAGGGCAGTGTTCAGAGAACACCATGTTGAGCAGTGTGTTGAGAGGTGGATATCTACTGAGCAGGAAGTGGAACAGAGCCATTGGATGCTGTCAGGAGCAGAGCCCTGGGTTCAATCCTCAAGAGAAAGAAAGAAAGAAAGAAAGGAAGGAAGGAAGGAAGGAAGGAAGGAAGGAAGGAAGGAAGGAAGGAAGGAGAAAGAAGGAAGGAAGGAAGGAAGAAGGAAGGAAGGAAAGAGAGAGAAAGAAAGAGAGAGAAAGAGAGAGGGAAGGAAGGAAGGAAGGAAGGAGGCAGGGAGGGAGGGAGGGAGAGAGGGAGGGGAGAGAGAGAAAAAAGGAAAGAAAGGAGGAGGACGGAAGAAAGAAAGAAGTAAGGAGAGAGACAAAGAGAAAAAAGAAGGGAAGAAAAGGAAGGAAGGAAGAAAGAGAAAAAGAAAGAAAAGAAAAGCTCATCTTCTCTGTCTCTCTCTGGCTTCCGTCTTAACATGTGAGCTCATCCTCTTACACACCCTCATGTCATGAGACCATCTCAAAACTGTGAGTTAAGTGATCCTCTTTCCTTTAAACGTAACCACCCTTGGGTACTTTGGTATAACAATGACAAAGGGACTTTTGAACTAGGAGTAAGCATTCATTCTTCCTGTGAACCTCATCTGGTTATTTCTGAGGACTGCAATTACTAAAAGAGCGCCAATTACTGAACAGTGCTCTTCAATGGCTATAACGTATTTGTGGATTCAGATCAAGTAATTATAGATGAAATCATCCCCTAGATGAGGGGCTAGACCTTTTATATCTGAGAAACTCCTGGGTGTTGTAAGATAGACCCCCCCCCCAACTTTGGAGTTTCCAAATTAAACAGCACCAAAGCTTAGCTCTGCCTCTTGAGAATTGAACAAGACATCCTGGAGGGCAGTATGGTGGGGGTGGGAGTGGGGGTGAAGGACAGTATTCTTCCCAAAGACTTGACTCTTCTGTGAAGTTGTTTTTCTTTTTAGAATAGTTTTACTGAGTTGTAATTCACACACCACCAGTGTGCCTGCTTTAAGTGTACAAGTTAATGGTTTTTAGTGTATTTAAAGAGCTATTAATATACCATGCAGTTTAATTTTAGAACATGGCCATCACCCCCCCCCCAAAAAAAATTATAGCTAATTGGCAATCACATTCCATTTTTACCCCCCAGACATTAGCAAGCAGGAAGCTACTTTCTGTGAAGTTTTGTATGCTGATAATACAAGAGATATTTTGCTAACACAGCTTCTACCCTGTCCCTGGAGTGAGGCAAAAACATAAGACAACCTAACTTTTTTATGTTCAGTTTCAAAGAATATATTAAGAAATGGCAACTTATAATATTACCTATTGCACACCATCGTTTAATAAGAATTCTTTGAATCATCAGTTCCGAATCATTGGCTGACTTGAAGACCTAAACTCTCATATTGGGTAGATCATTGAAGGACTCGAGAGAATAAATGCTTATGTTTTGTTTATCGTTTTCTTTTCCTCTGACATCCCGTGTCACTGATTTCATTCTACCCTTGGGCTCTCCATAGAACATGAGCAGCGGGGCTTGCCTGTTTCTTGCAGTGTGAGATGGCTGAGAATGGACCATCATCCCCTCTCCTCTCCTCTTTTTCTCTGGACAACTTTCCCCACTCCACTGGACCATTTGTCATCTGCACAGCTTCCATTTGTAAAACCCTGTCTTTGACGTTTCTTCCTCTATAGAAACGATCTTATGATCTCTCAGAGATCTTCATGATCTCTGATTCGCTTTTCAGGAAACTGCAGTGGAGCTGTCTGGGGGGGGGGGAGCTGTTCTCCCCTCTTTTCCTTTAATTCCCTCTTTGCATGAAACAGTCCAAACACTGTTCCAGTGACTTCATATGACCAATGCAGTTCTCAATCTGCAGCCTCCCTTGGCTTCGTGATTGAATGTGCCACATTGCTCTCTCTTTCTTTCCTGAAACATTCTTCCCTGGACTTTGGGACAGCATTGCCTCTTGGCTCCTCCTCTTCCTTGAGGCTGTAAGCCTCTGAACCTCCCTCTCCTCTGCCAGGGACACTCCAGGCCATCTCACCCTGGCTGCTGAGTACATTCGCTGCAATCTATGCTGACTTCCAAATTTGCATCTCCAGCTGTGTTTAGTCAGGGTTTTTTTTTTTTTTGTCACTGTGATGAAATATCTGCGCAAAACAATTTAAGGAGGAAAGAGCTATTTTACTCCATTATGACAGGGAGGGTGGGGGAGATTAGAACAGCCAGAAGGAGACAGAAAGAGGGAAGGAGAGAGAGAGGACATACAGACATTGCCCTCACTGGTTTTTCTTTCTCCCTTTGCACCACTAAGCATCATACACCCAGAGGTGTGTTTTCCAAATCTCCCAAGCTCTTCTCAGTCTAATCAGGTTGACAATCAGGATTAACCATTATCCCTACCCCATCTCATTCTAAAAACCATTCAGGAGAGTGATTAGAGAGATCTGGGAAATGCTAGCGCACTGTACTGCGACCACTTTCTTTCCATGCACCCTCCCCACTTCCCTGAAGGCTCTCTTCCAGTCCTGTGGCTTTATTTTAATAAGGTCCAACTTATCAATTATGTTTCATTGATTGTGTGTTTGATGCTGTGTGGACAAAACATCACCAAGTCCAAGTCACATGGCTTGCATCCTACATTTTCTATAAATCTTACAGTTTTATGTTTTGTATTTCTGCCTATGGTCCATTTTGAGTTACTTTTGTGAGAAGTACAGGGAGCTCTCTCTCTCTCTCTCTCTCTTTCCCCTGTCTCCCAATACAGTAGTCTGGGCTTCTCCCCTGATGCTCTGGGAGGCCTACAGCCATCTCTACTGAGCATGTCCACATTACACAGTCTCCCTCACTGCCACCCAATCCACAGCTTGTTGAGTGGCATTTCCATTTCTCCTGAGACCTTCCAGAATAATCTACCCAGGGCCCTGTTCTCTGCCTTAGTAACATGCATCTTACACAGATACACAACTGACAAGCTGAGTCATCTGGTCCCTTGGCCTTTATGAGGATGTCTGCTGGGACTAGGGAACTGCTTCTGCAGGCTCTCCCCTCAGGACATGACAACAGAGGACCTGGCAGTAATGTTAATATTGAAGAATTAGGAATATCAGTCACATAAAGGAATGATTTTAGTGATTTGAAGGAAAGGGCACAGGGCTGCTGAGAAATTCCCAGCGTGGCTGCACAGTGTGAGGAATAATGCATGCCATAATGACCCCCCCCCAAAATGGGATTACATTGAGAACATCATGTCTTGGAAGGCTGGATGGTCTCATCTGGACCCTAGCATAGCTTTGTCTTTGGGTCTTTGGAAGGAGCCTGTGCTTGTGTGGATGGAGATTCCTTCCCAGCAGCAAGGATGGCTGTGTGTGTGTGTGTGTGTGTGTGTGTGCGCGCGCGTGTGCTCACGTGCATGTGTGTGCACGCATGTGCATGCATACCTGCCTGTGTGCACATGCATGTGTATTTGTGCCCCCTGAGCATGCACCTATAATGGGGTGGGCTGTGGGAGAGGAAACTGAAGCCTATGACATGCAGAACAAATGATCTCTTGTGACTGATGGTTCCCCCGCCCTCTAATGGCACTTAAGGCTGCTGCTAATTGTTCCTCATTTCAGGATTTTGAGGTGACACACCCGACCTCCTGAGCTTTCATCTTCACACCTCTTCACACCTCTCATGACAGATAATTATGGCTGAGAGTGTGTGAGTGTCAACATGAATGCAGACCTCTTATCTCCATGTTAGGCACTTAAATGAGCATTTTAGGGCAAAAATTATTAATAACTGTGCTTGAGAAAATGATATCCGCCAAAGCTTTTGAGATGCTGAATTGAATTCTGACTGTGGAGGAGAAAAGGCCATTTCCGTGATAAATGGGGGAGAGGGGTATGGAGGAATTTAATTTAACCAACAAATATTTATTGCATTCGCTTAATGTCCAAGGTGTCTTATTAGGGACCACAGGACAAATATGTGATTCAGTTCCTGATCTAACAGTTACAACCCAGCACTTCCCAAAATGCTTATTGTTCAAGAAGACCTATAATATAAAGAAATATCAAAAACACAGCTGTCGTCCGAGCTATAAGAAGTGGGTTGTCTGATGAGAGGGGCCCCCGCGTTGCTCCTGGAAGGGTGGTGCAGTGCTGGGCAGGGCAGGAGATGGTGCAGCATAGTTTGGGAGAGGGATGCAAATCAGCTCCCCAGGACCAAGAAGAACTTACCTGCTAGGGACGAGCTGGCAATCTGCAGATACATCTAAGCAAGTGTTAAGTGCTAGGCCAAGGGGTGAGTGAGTGACGAGCAGGTAGTATGGGGGAGGGGACCCAATTAGAAGTGAGGGCTCACTAAGCATCATGGTAGGTAGAAGGCCTCAGAGGGCAAGTGGCACTTCTTACAGCCTCACCTAGCGAGTCTGCATCAGGTAAAGTTCTGGGAAGAGGGCGAGCCCCACTTTGGGTCAGAGGATAGCTGCTTGAGGCCCAAGTCACACTGCTGTAGACTTAGGCCTCATGCTATGACTGTGTGAGTCACAGCAAGGAGTGACCCAGCCTCCAAAATGTGATTTTGGACCAGACATGGTAGTGTATGACTGGAGGCAGAGATAGAAGGATCACAGTTTGAGGCCCATCCAGGCAAAATCTGGTGACACTCCATGTCAAACAACAAGCTGCAGGGGGCGGGCTGTGGGGTAGGGTAGGCAGGTGGAGATGAATGGGGAGAATGATGGGAGGGGTAGCATTGATCAAGATACATTGTATTCATAAACTGCATGTCAAATTAAAACCCCTTTGTACAACTCAAGACAGTAATTAATAACAACAATAAACCAATAAGCTGAGTGTAGCGATGTATGTGTGTAATCCTAGCTACTTGGGATATTGAGATAGTCAGATTGTGTTTTAATACTGACCCCTCACAAAAGCATGAGACTCTATCTGAAAAATAAATTAAAGCCAAAAAGGGCTAGGGATGTGGCTCAAGTGGTAGAGAGCCTATGTAGCAAGTATGAGGCTCTGAATTCAAACCCTCATACTGCCAGAACCAACCAACCAACTAAAAAATACATGTGCTTTTGCCCATAAAGGCTCCCCCAACTTTAATATTATTTAAATTACTTGCTAAATCTATCTTATCTGCAAGGTGACATTTTGTCATTTTTAATTGATGCTACAAGCATGGGACCTGCCCCAATCTTTCAAAAAGGTATCCCACACCGGCCTGGGAAACTCAAATATACCACTAAAAGTTTATCAGGATCCTTTCTACTTGCTAAAAAGAGTGGACACCCTAAAAGTTTCCTGTAGGGCATAATAAATAAAAAGTGTATAACTGGCTTCTATGAAAGGCTTAGCTCTAGTCACACCTGCATTAGTTAATTTGGTCATTTAGCCACATATGCTGGACTGCCAGCCACAGTGACCATCCTTCTCTGAAATCTGCTCCCAGGAGAGAGCCTATGGTTCTCCTTTCATTGTCTTTTTATAAATGCAGCAGTATAATCAACACCACTCCCCCCCCACACACACACTTTCTACAGATGTAGCAAGTTCCTTTCAAAGGGACTGTACTGGTTACCTAGCTCCTGAGCTGGATCTGAGTCAGTACAGCTTGACCCCAAAGCTTAGGTCCTTAACCCAAAGTCTTCTTAGCCTTTCTATTGCCCCTTGTATGTGAATAGGATTGCATTCAACCGGGGGAGGCAGAATCTGACCACACCCTATTCACCACCTTATTTCCAGTTGTTTAGCATTAAACCAGGCACATATTGGAGCTTAATGTTTATTAAATGAATACAAGAATGAATGAATTCCTTAAAAATAATTTTTTATCTTGCATCAGTATAGCATTTTGATTGTTAGTACTCCTTCCTGTTAACTTCTTCCTGGAAGTACCAGTACTCTTATTTCAGGAGTCACAGAGACACCTTGTGTATTCTACCTGTGTAAGCACCTCTATCTATGCAGAAGCCAGGACAAATTTGTTGTTATTCCTGTTTTGTTTGTTTGTTTAACTGTCTTTTTTGTCTTTTCTGTTTTGGTACTGGGGATTGAACCTAGCATGGTATACTTACTTGGCAAGTGCTTTGCCACTGAGCTACATCCCAGCCCTGTTGGTTTGGTTTGGTTTGGTTTGGCTTTTGGTGGCACTGGAGTTTGAACTCTGGGCCTCCTGTTGCTAAGCAAGTGTTCTCCCACATTGGCAATACCCCTTTTTTGCTCTATTTTTCAGATAAGATCTTATTTTTCACCAGCAGCTGGACGTAGACCAGAATCATTCTATCTATTTTCCTGGGTAGCTGGGATAGCAGGTTTGCCCACATGTCTAGCTTTTTGGAATGGGGCTTTATTGGTGTGTGTGTGTCTGTGTGTGTGTGTGTGTGTGTGTGTGTGTGTGTGTGTGTGTATGTGTGTGTATGTTTAGAGGATGGCTTCAAACCATGATCCTCCTGCTCTCTGCCTCTTAAGTAGCTGGGATAATGGGCTTGCACCATCATTCCCAGACCCAGGAGAGATTTTATTATACCTTCTTTTGCAGAGAAGGAAACAGGCTTGGAAAGTTTAAGTCAGTTGTCTAGAGTCACAGAATGAGGGCACCACAGTGGAGAATTCAAAAGCCATTTTTCTGACTTTGAGATCACTATTCTTTCTCTACCAGCTACCTCCTCTAAAGAGCATGGTTGAGCTGGACACCAGTGACTTACATCTATAATCCTAGCTACTCAGGAGGCTGAGAGAGGAGGATCACAGTTTGAAGACAGCCCAGGCAGACAAATCTGTGAGACTTTTATTTCTACTTAACCTCTAAAGAGCTGAATCTGTGATTCAAGTGGTAGAGCACTAGCCTTGAGCAAAATAGCTAAGAGACAGCACCTAGGTCCCTGAGTTCAAGCCCCAGTACTGGCATACACAAAAAAAGAAAAAGAAGATGATCAAATTTAAGATATATCTTCTTTTATTCTATCCTTAGCACTATCTTACCAATGTGGCCATTGTACTAAGTGTAGCACACCAGGTGCCGCTTGGTGCGGAGTGTGTATGGCCCACGGATGCTCCCTCCCTTCCTTCCCGGTGTGGTCCTGGGTCCTGCTGTGGAAGCAGCTGGGAGGCTATGTTCTGAAGGCGAGAGGGGAAAATGTATTAGTTCTCTAGTATGATAATCATCTAGTAGAAATTTATGGTGCCCCAGAGGGAGAGAATTGCAAATGGATGAAAGGTGACTACTTAATGCACTCCTCTTTTTTTTTTTTTTAGGGTGTAAAATAAATAGAGGCAAATAGAGTGCAAATAGACCTGATGGCAAATGGAAGTCAAATGGACCTGTTTTACTGGTGCTCCTGCTGCAATCCACCTTCCTGCATAATGACGGCCATTTTAAACATCTCCGTCTTCCCCATCTTTCAAATAGCGCTGTCTCCACTTGCCAATCTATAGGAGGTTCCTGGAGCTGCCAGTGAATGAGGAGCACTTTGTCCTGTCTGTCCTCCCCGCTGCTTCTATAGACCTTATCCTCACTGCTGGAGGCATGTCTTCAGTTCAGGCCCCGGGCCAGGTGGCCAGCGACGGGACAGCAGCAGCAGCTGCTTTCCTCCTTGTATCCGTAGCCTGTCTATCCCACAAGGATATCTATGTGTGCTTGGCAGCCCCCAGTGAAGAGGCCTTTTCTGACATGTATAATTCAGGGTCCTCTGAGTGCTCTGGCTTCTCCCTCTGACTCAGCTCCTCTCCTTCCAAACGACTAGACACTCGGGGACCTGCATCCTAGAGGTAGAGGTTAGCTGACTTTTCCTGCAGGCTTCAGTTTGTCCTGTGTCTGCCCTGAGATGTGAAGCCTCCATCAGGGTCCTGGGTACTGGGCTGCTGCCTGGTGGCTTTGTGACAGGCTTTTTCTTTTTCTTTAACCCCACTCCCCCACCCCCCACCCCCCACCCCCACCCCAGCATGGAGCTTGAACTCTGGGCTTGGGTGCTGTCCCCCAGCTCTTTAGCTCAAGGCAAGCATTCTACTGCTTGAGCTACAGTGCCACTTCTGACAAGCTTTTTCTTTATCAGAGGCCTTGTGCTGGTCACTGGGGATACAACAATGCCTTTAAAAGTGTACAATAAGATAGGTGTGGTGATTCATTCCTATAATCCTACCGATTACTGGATTATCCTATTTTAGAAAATAAACTGGGCATGGTGATACTTGCCTGTATTTTGTAGGAGGTAGAGGTAGAAGGATCATGGTTCAGGCTGGTCCACAGGCAAAAGTGAGATCTTAGTTGAAAAAGAATTAAAAGAGTTGGTAGTGATTGGTTGTGTAGCTCAAGTGGTAGAGCAGCTGCCTAGCAAGCATGAGGCCCTGGTATTGGAAATGCCTTGGGATATTGGGGTAGAAATGAGGACACCAACTTGAGAGGAACTGGAAAGGAAATTTTTACTTCTGCAGAAGGATGTGCTACTGACAGTGAACCAAGTGTATAAGCTTGCTAGGCAGGCAGTCCCACCAGACTTTATCCCTAATATGTTACTGGCTCTTGTTCTGGTTGGTCAGAAATTAGGTTCACAATCTTGCATGATTGGCTAGTTTGAAAAGGTTAGGAAAACAAGGGGTGTGGCTTAACTAAAATAGTTTCCTGTAAAATGGCAAGAATGGTGGTACTTATATCAAGTAACCATTTTGACAGAGAAGATTTTAACTCCTACACTGGGTTTAAACCCCAGTACCACCAAAGTAAATTAAGTATACAAAGTCTGGGAGAGAAAGAGAACAGCAGAGATGAACAGGAAGGGACGGAGAGATGGAGAGAGGGAGAGAAGAAAGGAAGGGAGGAAGAGAGGAAGGAGGGAAGAAAAGTTAGGGAAAGGAAAGAAGAAAGGAATGGAGTAGAGAAAGAGGGAGAGAGGGAAGGAAGGAGAGAGTAAAGGGAAAGAGAAAGGGAGGAAGGGAAAAGAAAAGACTGGAGGGAGGGAAGGAAGAAGAGGAGGAAGGGAAGAAGGGAGGGAAAAAGAAAGGAAAGGAAGAGAAGGGAGGAAAGGGATGGTAAGGAAGGAAAAAAGAGGGGAGAAGAGAGAAGGAAGAATCATTGAAGCAATTTATTCCTTTATCCTGAAGTATAATGGCTTCTTTACAAAGAGTCAAGTTGATAGTCTGGGGTGGAAATTTCAGCATATCACTTTGGAGGGATTGATATTGGGCATTTTACAAAAAGAAAAAAAATGTGGTCCTACATTGATTTTGAGAAGAAAAGAACTGAAATGACTCACCAAAAAAGAATCCACATAAAAATGATATATAGGAGTTGTTTTTAAGTAAAAATGAACCATAAATAAGTAATAAATCCTCCATAGGCCTATTGGAAATGGATAGCAATAATGTTGTTTACTGCCATACTCCAAAAAATACAGGTATTTATTATAATTCAGGGCAATTCATTGTTTGAGTCTGATGTTTATAAAATTCTCATCATGCTATTAGAGTTAGAGCTATTCCCTAAGAAGCATCGCTAGAATCAACTGTAATTAGAAGCTTGCAAATAGCCACAATTCAATTGTTTAAAGGAAGAAGAAGATGACAGTGAAATGTGTCATATTGTCTTCTGGACAATTTCATCACTTGAGTACAGCTCAGCCAGGTGGCCAGGACAGAGCTGGGTGTTTGATGTAGACGGGCTTAAACTCCCAGCCAATGGGCTTTCCTCTGATAGCCTAAGGCCAGCTTCAGTCCCAGGAGCAGCTCCCACTCCCACCTCTGTTCTTTTACAGCTTCTTCATGATGTACAGCAGATCAGATTTCCCAAGGAAGAAGTCTGGGCCCTGCTGGACGAGGAACCAGACCCGCCCTGGCAGGCCAGGCGCATCATGACATGGTGTGAGTCCTTCGGCTACAACACAGGACCCGGGCGCTGCTCTGACCCCTCGTGTCTTGTGTTGCAGCCGGAGGGACACAGGCTTGCAGCAGCAACATTTCAATCTGGGTCTTGGGGCAGGGACTTTGGGAAAGTGGGGTGGAAGGGAGGTTGAATGTCCCAAAGGGAAGCCCAACTTATCACCCTTGGCAACGTCCTCCCTGCCCCTCCTTGTCTCCACTCAGTGTGTGTGTGTGTGTGTGTGTGTGTGTGTGTGTGTGTGTGTGGCTTGACTCCTGCTCTGCTCTACTTCAGGTAGCTGTTGCTGTCAGCCAACTGAGGCTGGTACATCGTCTGCTAAGTGGAGATGAAAGCACTGGATTTCCTTGATGACATTACTTCCAGACATAACTGACTCCAGAAGAAAATGAGATCGCATCATGAAATTCAACAGGGATAAGCTCTAAAAGAGGGCTCAACCCTCACCCCCCCCCCACCCACACACACACACTAGGAGGCCAAAAGTTTCTGCATTGGGCAGGAATGGCACTGGGTGGGAGCTGGGATGTGCCTTTACACTGGACATCTGTGGGCCACATTTCTGTGCGTTGCTTGCCCTGTGCCAGTGTCCTTCAGCCAGGTCCACATCAGCCCTGGTCCCTAGGAAGTCTGGTGTCTCTCTACACCTGCCCTTCTTCTTGGGCAGAAAACATCCACTTACCTCTCATCTTCCACCATTGCTGTTCAGTGTCCTTCTTTTACAAGAAATGTACAGGTTTGAAATGCAGATGGTTCAGGATTTTTCCTTCTCTTGAATGACTCAGAGGCAGTAGAAGGAAATAGAAGCCTGCATTTCAATCAGAACGAATGGAACTGAGTGAGAGTCACCATCATGGCCCAACAGGCCAGAAGGTTCTGCCACAGAACTGTCACAGTCAGACAAAGGCAGCATGGCTGCTCCCTGTCCTTGTGAAGCCCTGGGTGGTAGAGATGTCAGGAAGACCAGGACAAGTGGGGCAGCTGCAACTCAGACAGAACTTGAGGAAGGAAATGAACAGGCACTGAAAAGAAATCACTATGCAGATGAGCCTTTTAAGAGATGCTTGTTACTGATTTGCATAGAACAGTTACTGCTTCCTCTCCCTTTTCCTTCCCAGTCTGAACAGGTCTGTCCCAAAGCCACAAGGTTGGATTGAATAAGCTGGGGGGCTCGGGGCCTCAGTGGTTCACAATAAGCAGATATCAGAACACAGGTGGGTGTGGTTAGCGTGTGCCCCTGGGAGATGCCCGATATGTGATGTCAGAACCAGGCGGGCTGCGGAAGGTGTCTGTGTGATACAGGCAGAGTGAGGGTCAGGAAACTTGAGCAGATAGAGTGACAGCAAGCAGATAGGTAGAGAAATGAAAGAAAACACAAGTCATGTGTCACTAGCAAAAAAGGACACCGTATGGCTTTATCATATGGAAAATAGAGGAATAAATACATTTTGTAGAATGGGAGGTAAGTGTCAGGAGAATTTAGGTTTTCAATATAGATAATGTAGAATACACACATATACACACACACACACACACACACACACACTCTTCCCTAATTTTGTCCACAGAGATGCTGTGGAAACTGACACCCTAATAAAACTGTGTACACGTCATGACTAGACTTTGTTTTCCAAATACTAGAGTCCACTGAAAGGGTCCAGAGCTCTCTGAAAAAAATTGCTGATTTCAGAGATAGGATAGAAAATAAGCAAAAGAGGCCTGGAGCATCCTGTACAAATGAAAAGAATCTCTAAAAAATAACAGAACTAGTTAAAAGAATGCAAAAGCATTGCAAGAGGCTTCTACTTAGTCATGTCTGGGATATTTGATAGTAACAGATAGCGACAGATCATTCCCCATTAATTAAAGTAAAAAAAACAAGAGCCCATGGTGACATTGAGAAAATAAGAGAATAAATAGAAGGTTGGATGAGGAGCCAGTTTTTGTTTGTTTGTTTTATACCAAGTGTATCTTCACTGTTTATAAAGAAATGACTTTCCTGCAGAAAAGTCTGATGTCATGTCCTTTTGTCAAAAGACTGCAGTGACTGTCATCCATAACGGGCATACTGCTGCAGGACTCTTAATTTGTTTTAAAATTCATCATATTATAGCCGGGTGCCCATGGCTCACACATATAATCCTAGCTACTCAGAAGGCTGAGCTCGGAGGATCGCAATTCAAAGCCAGTGGATGCAGGAAAATCTATGAGATTATTAACTCCAATTAAACACCAAGAAGGACAAAAGTGGCTCAAGTGATAGAGCACTAACCTTGAGTAAGAAAGCTCAGGGACAGCGTCTAAGCCGCCCTGAGTTCAAGCCCCAAGACTAGCACTCTCACAAAAAAATTCATCATCATAAAAGGCAGGCAAAGACAAACTTTTCTAAATCAAAGGAGACTACATAGTTATGTAGTTTTGGGCTAAATCCTTTGTTTAAAAAATTTTTTGGAGGGGCTGGGAAGGTGGCTCAGTGGTAGAGCGCTTGCCTTGCATGCATGAGGCCCTGCGTTCGATTCCTTAGCACCATAAGCAAAAAGGAAAAAAGCCAGAAGTGGCGCTGTGGCTCAAGTGGTAGAGCGCTAGCCTTGAGCTGAAGAGCTGAGGGACAGCACCCAGGCCCAGAGTTCAGGCCCCATGACCAGACTCAAAAAAAAATTCTTGGAAAACGAACCCCAAGATAGGGACACAAGAGGTTTTATCTTTCTTGCTGTTCTTTTTAATGTACTTATAATGTACTATGTGATTCTTTTTGTTTCTCTTGTATGTTCTTCCCCCATGGTATAACCCCTGTTTTCACTGTATTTGATTCAGGTGCCCTGCATCTTGTATATACATTTTTCTAACTTGGGGAGGGGAAGGGAAATAACAAAATGCTGAAATAAGGATACAGGCTAACCCATTGTAACAATGAGAGGTACAAGACACTACGTTGAAAACGAACTTTACTGCTTGGTGGGGGTGGGGAAGAGATGGAATTTTAGGAGAAAAACAAAGGAGGAGGTAACAATGCTCGATAGGAAATGTACTCATTACCTTACTCATGTAACTGTAACCCCTTTGTACAGTATCTTGACAATAAAAAATATAAAAAATTCTTGGAATACTAGAGAAAATGTGATGGTGAATTAGGATTAGATGGTAGTGATGTGTTGGCATTAATTTCCTGAAATTTGCCTTAGGCAAAAACATCCTGCACAGCCCCTGAGTTCAATCTTTACGACTGATACAGCAACAAACAACAACAACAAAAAAGAACACCCCCTCCCCCAAATACCCAGGAAATTAATACTGGTACAATGCTGTTAACTCTGTGTTTTGCAGATTTTACTAGTTTTTACAGATGAGTATTTATAGTTTGTAAAAAGACTTTTTTCCATAGATAGAGATTTATGTAATTACCACTATGATCAAAATAAAAACTGTCCCTATCACTACAAAGGAGAGACTTTTGCCACATCCTTAGAGTTATATGTTACTGTCTACCCCATCATCTCTTTTTCCCTGGCAGCAATTAAATTGTTTTCCATCTCTATAATTCTGTCGGTCTGAGACTGTTTTACAAATGGAATCATACAGTAAGTAATTATTTTGCAGTGCTGAGGATGGAACCCAGGGTCTTACATATGCTAACCACGTGCTTTATCACTAGATAGACTTCTTTCTCACTCAGAATAATGACCCTGAGATCCATTCAACACGTGTCTTTTATTTTTCTGTATTGTCTTTGGAGGACTCCACAGATGTATTAAACCATTTAATAATCCTTTGCAAATTTCAGATAGTCTTGCTCTTTAATTATTACTTTATGTGGTTTATTTTGTATATTTTGTATTAATCTTTGTGTTTCCTGATCATTTCTTCTGTATCCAGTTTTTTGGTTAAGCCTTTCAAAGACCTGTTTATTTCAGATACTGTATTTTCAATTCTATAAAGAACTCTTTGATTCATTTTAAGAGTTTTTAACAGTTTGCAACCTATACAAATTGAAATCTTACCCAGCCATTAGAAAGAATAATATTATGTCACTTGCAGGGAAATGTATGGCCCTAGAACAAAGCACATTAAGTGAGGTAAGTCAAGCTCACAGAGACAAATAGCTCATATTTTCTCTGATATGTCGTAGCCTAGATCTAAAATACATTGGGTCATGATAAATTGTACAGTAATCTAGGCATTCACACATAGTGAGACCAAAGGAGGATGCTCTTAGAGGAGGAACACAACGGCATAATGCCTATATGCCTCTAATCATAGAAAATAATATTTATCGCAACGAATTCCAGGAAATGGAAATAAAGTTTTTTTCCTTGTTTTTGTTTTCTTTTTGTCTTGTCTATCTGTCTTTGAGAGGATAAGGAGGACACAGAAATGGAGAGACAAAGGATGAACAAATGCACCAGTGCTTTCACTAGAAACTGTATTGAAAATGAACCATACAATGTGTGGGTGGGGATGAGCGGGAACAACTGGGAAAGAGCAAGAGAAGGAGTGACATTGTCCAAAAAGAAATGTACTCATTACCTGACATGTAACTATAACCACTCTATACAACACCTGTACTCATTACCTGACATGTAACTATAACCACTCTACACATCACCTGTATATCAAAACTTTAAAATGAGTTTAGAAATTTTCTTTTTTTTATTGTGAAAATACCATACAGAGAGGTTACAATTACATGGGCATGGTAATGAGTGCATTTCTTATCAAGCATTGTTGCCTCCTCCTTTGTTTCCCCTTCCCATCCCTTCCCATCTCCCCCCCCCCCCTACTCCTCCACCCCTCCACCCCCCTGTAGAAATTTTCTATATGTTTGCTCATTCTACATAAGTTCCTCTATAAATAACTTAGCATATTTATAATGATTATTTTAGAAATATGTGTGTAGTAACTGATACCTGAGTCATTCATAGGTCTTGTTGTTTTACCTCTTGATTATGGGTCATATTTGGGAGTAATTTTTTTCCAAATGTTAGATATCGTTGATGATATGTTGTACAAATGCAGGATTATATTGTGTTTATCTGAGATTATTTTCTTTTGGCAGGGAATTAAACCATTAGAGGAGACTCTTCATTTGAAAATGCTTGGTTTTAGGCCAGTTTTTTTTCTTTATAACTAATTTTGGAAAATGAAATATAATAAACCTCGGTGTAAGGTCAGGGAATATGGCCCAAGGACCAATAAAAATGTGCATTTTAGGATGTTTAGTACCTAACAGCCAGGATGTATGAATGTGTGAGTGTGTGTGTGTGTGTGTGTGTGTGTATGTGTGTGTGTATTATATGTAGTGGAAATGCAGATGTTCATGAATTTACTAGATTAGGATTTCTTTAGAAATCCAGAACCAATGATTCTGAATGTTAGAATTCCTCTGAGTTGAAGTCTGAATCCTTTACTTTTTTGACACCTTATTAATCACTTCAAGTAGATGTCATCACAGTTCTTACATGTTTGTGTCATAATTCTTGTATCACAAATAATTAGGCAAGATTATGAAGAGACTCCAGGAACAATTACTGTGATATGGCTTATAATGCAAAGAGAAAGTAAGAAAGAAAGAGAAGAACAATTCAAATGTCTGTTTGCAGATGACTATAAGTAAATGTATTATACATTCTATACAATGGAAAGCTATATGAGTTATAGATCAATATTTAACTACAGAGGAAAATGTGTATTATATACTAGCTGAGACACCTTATTAAATAGTATAATCTATTTTTCATAAGCAAATATGTAACCTTTTAATGCATTCTTTGAAAACAATGTTATTCAGAAGTCAGACAATGGATAAATTTGATCTCATTTATGTTTGTGCCAGAGATGACTGAGACCATCAAAAAGGAGTTTTTGATCACTCACAGGAAGAATCACAGGTCTCAGAAAAGCTGTTCTACCCATATTTACCGGTTTACTGCAGCAAATGACATCGATTAGAATCAGCATGGGAAAAGGAACAGGAGCTGGATCTCAGGAAAAGCTTCTAGATGTCCTCACCTGGAGGTTCCACAGACCAAGCTTGCTTCTTGCTTCTTGCCTCTCCTAGCAGCCATTCAATAAGACTTGTGAATGGTTGCTAGACTCCAGGGAAGTTCCCTGGAGTCCTGGTGTCCAGTGTGTCAGTCCTGTGGTCTGTACTGCCTGTATTGCTTAGGCTTGTCACCTCAGCTACTTAGACTTTAGTATTCTGGAGGTCAAACTGGTATAGTTTGGCCCACAGTATTCTGAGGCATATAAAAAGGTTGCTTGCTAGTATGGAGGTTCCTCAAAAGACTCCACATAGAGCTCCCCTATGACCCAGCAATCCTACTTTTGGGCATTTACCCAAATGTTCACAAACAAGACCACACTAAAGCTACCAGCACAACTATGTTTACTGCAGCATTATTTACCATAGCTAAGATATGGAACCAACCCAGATGCCCCTCAGTAGATGAATGGATCAAGAAAATGTGGTATATATACACAATGGAATTCTATGCCTCCATCAGAAAGAATGACATTGCCCCATTTGTTAGGAAATGGAAAGGCTTGGAAAAAATTATATTAAGTGAAGTAAGCCAGGCCCAAAGAAACATAGGTCCCATGGTTCCCCTTATTTGCAATAACTAGTATATGTCTGAGTCAAGCAGAAAAGGTCAGATAAGTTGATGTTAGGGAAATGAACCCTAAGATAAATATTCAAATGTTTCTTTTCTTTCATGCAATTGTTTCTAACACAATTATAAGATTATTTCTTTGTTGCTTTGTATGTCCCTCCCCCACAGTATAACCCTGCTTTCAATGTATTTGATGTTGGTATAATTTGTGGAGGGGAAGGGAAAAAAACAAATCGTTTCACTAGTGATACAGGTGGACCCATTGCAGCAATGAGATGTACAAGTTGTTATGTCAAAAAGGAACTTTACAACTTTGATGGGGGTGGGTGGGGGGAGGAGGATTGGGTAGGGGTGCCGGGGGAGAGGAAGGGAAGGGGAAACAAAGGAGGAGGCTACAATGCTTGATAAGTAATGTACTCATTATCTTGCCCATGTAATTGTGACCCCTCTGTATGGTATTTTCTCACACACATACAAAAAGGTTGCTTCCCATAAGTCACATTGTTAGCCTCAAGGCCAGACATATAAAAGCACATGGATCCTAGGATACTCTAGAGGTTCAGAGGTTATTGCCCAAGAGCTAGGTCTAGACCTGCACATGAGGAAATGTGCAGAATTTGAGCAGCCTAAGCCCAAAGAGTTACCTATTGCGCCATGTATGTCTCATTTCTAGTGTTTTATAACAATCATATATTGCTTTTATCATCACTAACTGTGGTTATGCTACTTCTGCAAAAAGTGAAACACATTAGAAATGTTTGTGTGATGTTATTTTAATATCCTGAGATGTCACCAAATTAAATCTGTACATGACAACTCTCTGAGCTGCCAGAAGTGAAATCTCAATAACTGTAGGTGAAGTACATAATTTTGAAGCAACTATCTTGCCAGGAATTCCCACAGCTTTATAAAACAAAATAATGTCATGGATTCGCACCATAAAAGGCCAGGAGCCAAATCCTTTATTTTATTCTGAAGAAGGGAATCTCGGCCCATGATGCTACATGATCTGAAATTTAGAATCCGCTAGATTTTTTAAAAGGTGACTAAATGAAGTATTTCTCACCCCAGCTACTTGAGAGTTGGATGATTATTTAGTTCTGGTGGCTGTGTTGTGAATTAAGCGAGGAGAATTTCAGAAGTCTGGCCAGCTTAGAGACCATCATGCTCTGTTGCTCATTTATAGGCAACTCTCGTGAGATCATAATAAACACACATTTCATTCCGTCACCCACTTTAGTCATTGCCAAGTTGCCTCTCATTGGTTCATACAGAATAAAAAGTAAGAATTGCTCAGTCTCTGCCAAATCTTTTGCCAAATGCTTAGATGATATTCCATCTTCACAATAAATTTGTGAATCACTACCTCCATTTTGTACATAAGGAAACAGAGGGTCTGTCTGAGCCTTAGTGCAGAGCCCATGGATTATGAGGACTCTTCATTATGATATTTAATGAGGTAATGACAAAAACTCTGTACATTTCAGAATTCCTACAGACTAGCATTTGAAAGCTCAGGGTGATGACCCAGGTTGTGCATTTCAGTGTCATGGAAAAGGCATGAATATGTTAACATTTTAGGAAGAAATCTTTTCCTTTCAACTCGGAAAAAAATAGGTATAACCCAACTCAAATTCTTGAGAAAAAAGAGAGAAAATTGCTAGGAAATATTCAGGCCAATGTTATCAATGCTTCCATACCATTTTGAATTTAGAATGGGTGGTGAGTTAAATTTCAAGTGGTGACAAATTCTGAACAAGTAGATTGAAATGAAATAAACAGTTTCTACATCCTACTCTCCAGCAGTTAATTATAGCCAAATCCAGCCTCCTAGGAAGTATTATGATAATAAATTATAATTAGTGGTTTGAAGCAGAGACACTTTTTTCTTCTTAAAAAACAAAAAGCAAAGAGCTTTGTTGGAATTGTACTATACTATTTGTATATAAAAAAAGCTACTGTATTAAATTCATTACTCTTGGCAGCTGAGAAAAACTATCTGTCAGTCAAGACTGCTAGTCAAGAGCCCTGAAAATTATTCAAACAGGAGAGAATGAACCTTGTAAAATGTTCAGGTGTGGAGAGGCCCTTAGAGCCTTGGAAACTATTCTGCATTGCTTAATGCTGAATGCTAATTGATGGATCTCTGCTGATTGCTGTTGGTTTTAAATGTGCATTTAGATCAGACTTTCTCTGCCTTGGAAGATCTGGCAATTAAAAAGTGCTTTAATATAACTGAGAATGGGCCCAGGAGCAGCATGATGGCTCATGAGCACATCCAATATAACGACAGATGTGGGGTTGTTGAGAGTGCTTGAGGTGGTAAACAGCTCAATGCACCGATTTTTAAAGGAAGAAAGGCTCGGAGCTCAGCCCTGTCATCATGTAAAGACAGCTTCCTCCTATTACTTCCAACCTTGCCTCAAATGTCTCTTTTCTTTTTTCCTGTTGTCTTTCTTTCCCTTTCCTCTTGGATAGTCAGAGCCCTTGGCAACTTTGTGCGGCTGCCAGCCTTGCAAACAGCTTTATCAAATCCATTTATTCCTAGAGTCATTGGTCAAAGAAGCAAGCCAGAGTTCAGGCAATGGCTGGTATTTCCAACCTCCTTTCCCATCTGTGCCCCCAAAGGCTGATTTCTGAGGCCTTACAGCATCTGGGGATTCTTGGCCTCTGGCTCCTGATAAGGCTCCAAGAGATCAGAAGATGTCAGTGGAAGGGCAGATATTTACTTTCCAGTCCAGTCTGAGCTTATCCCAGCTCATGGCTTTCATCTGGTATGTTCTGAGACAAAAGCTCTCTGTGGGTTCCAGTAACAGCTCCCACTTAACCCTTTACCTGGCTCTCTGTAACCAGTCTATTCTTGAAACTCTCTTCAGTTGTCCTCTGGGACAGCCAACTTTTAGCTGCTGGGACATTGGCTGAAACTTACAGAAGTGACTAAGGCACCATAGTCCTGTAGGAAGTCTATTTGTCACCTGTGTAGCTGGTTCTTACTCTGATCTTTCCCCTGTATTTCTTTCCTTTGGCTGTGCTTGGTTTTCTGGTCTCCTTTTCAGTCAAATTCAATGCTATTTTACTACCATCAAAATTACTCTATCCAAACTTTTAAAAATAAAATTACCAACTTCCAGACCACGGATTTTAGGTAAAGCTGTGTGTGTGTGTGTGTGTGTGTGTGTGTGTGTGTATGTGTGTGTGTGTGTGTGTATGTGTGTGTGTGTGTGTGTGTGTGTGTGTGTGTGTGTACATGAGCACACGTGCATGTGCCTAACCTGGGGGTTGAACCTAAGGTCTAGGCACTGTCCTTGAGCTTTTGTGCTCAAGGCCAGTACTAGCTCTACCACTTGAGCCACAGCTCTATTTCTGGCTTTTTTGGTGATAGATTGGAGAAAAGTCTTATAGACTTGCCTGTCTAGGCTGGCTCGAAACCAAGATACTCAGTTCTCAGCCTCCTGAGTAGCTAGGATTACAGGCATGAGCCACTGGTACCAGTCCTTAAAGTTGTCTTCTTAAAGCTATCCTCCCTTCTTCTGGTTTCTAGAAACTTGTATTTGGAATTCCTGACCTACTGTTTGTGGTGTGTGTGTGTGTAAAGATATAACTTTACACATTGTGTAGCTGCCTATAGTCTTTCTATTCAGTATTTACTTTGGGGGCACAATGAAGACTTCATCATAGCTCCTTACGTGTGGTAGGATCTCATTAAATGTTAGCTGTGGTAGGTAGAATAATGTCTCCTGAAAAATGTTTCTGTTCTTGTCCCAGGAACCTGTGAATATGGTATATTAGACAATAAAAAGGAATTAGGGTTTCTAATAAACTGAAGTAGGAAGAATTTATCCCAGATTATCCAAGTGGGTCCTGTGTGCTCACAAATGACCTTAAAAGTAGAGAAAGAGACTGAAGAAAGGCTGTAGCGATAGATTGAGAAGGACGCAGTCTGTCATTGCCAGCTTTGATGATGAAGGAAGAGACCATGAGCAAGAAGCCTTTAGGAGTCACAAAAGGCAGGGAAACATTGTTCCCTACACCCTCCAGAAGGTAATTGTTCTGCTGCCGTCTTGGCTTTAACTCAGAGGGATCTGTATGTAGAATGTTAGTCTCTTTTCTTGGTGTGTGTGTGTGTGTGTGTGTGTGTGTGTATGCCACTCTTGGGGCTTGAACATGGGTACTGGGCACTGTCCCTGAGCTAAGAGTCTCACAGACAATCCTTCCCAGGCTGGCTTTGAACCTCAGCCCTCAGATCTCAGAGTCCTGAGTAGCTAGGATTACCGTTGTGAGTCACTGGTGCCTGGCTCAGCCCCTACTTCTTATTGTTTTGATTTGCCTTCTATTCCTCAGTTCAGCTTCTCCCTTTGAAATCCTAGCTGAATTGCTTTAAGCATCTTATTTTCTTTCTTAAAATTTATTTTTTTATTGTCAAAGTGATGTACAGAGGGGTTGCAGTTATATAAGTAAGGTAATAAGTACATTTCTTGTCAAACTTGTTACCCCTTCCCTCATTTTTCTTCTATTTCCCCCCATTTCCCCAAGTTGTACAAATGATTTCCAACATACTGTCTTGTGTATGTCACTGTTGCATTGGTTCCCCCTTGTCCTTTGTCTCACCATTCTGTTGTTCCCCTTCTCTTCCTAATTCAAATAAACGTATATGCAATACCAAGGCACACAAACCTTTATGCTAATAAATTTGAGAATTTGGAAAAAATGGAAGAATTTTTAGTAAATATTTATATGCCCAAACGAAACCAAGAAAATTTAAACCAACTAAACAGACCCATATCAAGCATCAAAATAGAAACAGCAAAAAGAGACCTCCCATCCGAGAAAAGCCCAGGACCAGATGGATTCACAGCTGAATTCTACAAGGCCTTCAAATTCACCCCAATACTCCTCCAACTCTTCAATGAAATAGAAAATGAAGGTTCACTACCAAACTCTTTCTATGAAGCCAGCGTAACTCTCATCCCAAAACCATACAGGAACTCATCAAAGAATGAACTATAGACCTATTTCTTTGATGATGATCGATGCAAAACTCCTCAACAAAATTCTGGCCAGGCAACTTTAACAATTCATAAAAAAAAAAAATACAGTATGATCAAACAGAATAAAGTTCATTTTTAAAAAATTATCTTCCTAAGTGTATCTTTTGTATAAAGCATGGGGCTTGGTTTTGCTTTGTGAACCAAATGGGGAATTGTTGTCTTTAATTGTTGATACGTTCATTTATACGTGCTATTATAACTGTTCATTTCATTTCAGCTCTGTGTAGTGTGTCTTTTCGTATTGAGGAGAAGTCTAGTTTTTCTTCTGCTTATATTTGTATTTATAGCTTTAAAAATGTGGTGATTTCCTAGCTTCAGGTTTCTTTTTACCAAGTTGTTCAAGTGTGTTTAACCTTATCTTCAGACTACCACTTGCTAACACTGTTTGCTTCATAAGCATGTTAGTGATATTAGAGGGAGGCTTATAAGTTATGTAAGGCAAGGTACAGAAAAGAATAAGTTACTTCAGTTGTTAACAGTATTCTTATTGAATATGCAGTATCAGAGAATTGTGAGATTAGAGGAATAAATGGAGCAAAAGAAAAGCTAACTACAATTCTTTCTCTTTTCTGGAGAGAAATTAGAGATACTAATTCACAGAAATATGTATTCAAATATGTATTTTTAATATTTAAGGAAAGCCACGAAATGAACAAAATGGAGTAAGGAACATTCAGTTTTACAAAAGGCATGAAAGAAAAAAAATCCTAAAATGGATAGTAAACTTAAGGACTTGATAAAGCCTATTTGTAATCAAGAAATATATAAATTTCTACTTTCTATCACACTTCAGCTTTACAAAAACAAGCAAACTAGTTCTGTGCTGTGTATAAATCTCTTTAAAATAAATGACACAATGGGGCTGAGAAGGTGGCTCAGTGGTAGAGCGCTTGCCTTGCATGCATGAGGCCCTGGGTTCGATTCCTTAGCACCACATAAGCAGAAAAAAAAAGCTGGAAGTGGTGATATGGCTCAAGTGGTAGCGTGCTAGCCTTGAGCTGAAGAGCTGAGGGACAGCGCCCAGGCCCAGAGTTCAGGCCCCACGACTGGACCCAAAAAATAAATAAATAAAATAAAATAAATGACATAAATATATCCCAGGAAAATGTAAACAAAAATAAGTATAAATATAGCAATAGAAGACAGAACAAAACTTAAGGCAATATGCATGTTCTGGGATAATGGGTTTATCACATATTGATAAAAGTTATATTCCAGTAAGAAGATATAACAGTTATATCTCTGTATATATCTAAAAGTATAATTTCAAAATATAAGAGTAAAAATTTGATAGATCAGGAAAATACACGTCAAAACCACAGTGAAAGGCCGTTTTACACATACTACATGATGGTCATTGGAAGACAATGACATGCTGGTGAAAACACAGGGAAACAGAAACCATCGCATACTATTAGATAGGAACATACAGCAAAGCAGTCCAACCACTGCGGAAAACAGTGTGCCATTCCTCAAAGAGTTGTACATATACATGTCATATTACCTAGCGGTTCTTCCTGTACATACATATATGACAAAAGAAAACATATTCCTACACCAAAGTCTGTACATGATTCTCATAGCAACATTATTCATAATATCCAAAAAGTAGAAATAATTCAAATGTCCATCAAATTATGAAAAGACAGAGGGTGTGATTATTTGATTTTGTGGGGACCATACCAATCTCCTAATGTTAATTTGAGCTGCTAAGGACTGTATTTTGCCTTCTGTTTAGGTTATTTTCTTTATATGTATACTCACTGAAAATTTGATTTGTAAGATTATTTCTTTTTTATTAGCAAAGAGAGGGTGATTCATTGAAGACATAGTTCCAGTCCACAGGAAATTTACACATACCTCAAAATGACAAGACTGCAACACAATGATGAATTATCTGAGATTTTCTTAGGTTGAGAACTTTTTTTTTGGTGGTAGGGGGGGCAGTTGTGGGGTTTGAACTCTGGGCCTGGGCACTGTCCTCAGCTCAAGGCTAGCACTCTGCCACTTGAGCCACAGCGCCACTTCCAGTTTTCTGGTGGTTAATTGGAGATAAGAGTCTCATGGAGATGAGAGTCTAATAGACTTCCCTGCCCTCCAGCTTTGAATCTCAATCCTCAGATCTCAGCCTCCTGAGTAGCTAGGATTATAAGCATGAGCCACTGGTGCCCGGCTAGGTTGAGAACTTTAAATAAAAACAACACCTCAATTAGTTGCACAAGGGAGTGTCACCTTATTATGTCCACTTATGTATGCAATGCATCTTGTTCAGTCATTTCCTCCAACATTCTCTCTCCCCCACCTGCCCAAACCAGCCCCACTTTCACACATGCGCATGAAGTATTTTCACTATATTCACCCTTCTTTGCTCTCTCCATCTGTCTACTTCCCCGGGCATGATATGTATCAATTTCCTAAAATTTGTTTCATTAAAGTGTATGTTAATTGTTCAAATTCTTGCGCAGACCTATATCGTCTTTGATTATATATGATAAATGTATACATATATGATCCTTTGTGTGTTTACATGTATGTTTATATCTTAAGTCTAACCTTCACACATGAGAAAAAAGTATGACCTTTGTCCTTCTGAGCCTAGCTTACTTGATTGTTTCCAGATTCATCCATTTCCTTGCAAATAATATAATTTCTTTTTTTTTGGAGCTGAATAAAAACTCCACTGTATGTATATACCACATTTCCTTGATCCATTCATCATTTGCAGGGTATCTATCTGGGCTGTTTCCATAGCTTGCCTATCATGAATAGTTCTTGTAATAAGCATGAGTGTGCAGGTGTCTCTATTGTATCCTGACTTACATTCCTTTAGATAAATACCCAGGAGTGGTATTGCTGGAAGATGACTTCTTTATTTGCATTTTTCCTTTCTAGTAGTTACCTGGGCTCTTTCAACAAAGTCTAAACAACTCTGAGCAGCAGTCAAGACAGCAGCAAGGAGACTTGCTGCTGTGCACTTTTTCCTGGTCAACATGGGCACAGAATAGACAGGTATGAATGACAGAAATGATGGAAAAAATGAACTGGCAAATTGACATCCTGGCATGATTAAATGAACATGTAACTCAGGGTGAGAACTAGATTTAGTCTTGGTTCATTAATTAACACAGGTATGACTGTAAAGCTCTTAAATAATTTCTCTGAGCCTTCACTCTTCTTATTTATAAAGCAAAGGCAGTATGCTTGATCATATAGTTTATGATTTGGAGATGATAATCCCAGCTGTTATAATTTTGAATTATTAAATGCAGGGGGTTTTACATTAAATGCAGAAATCATTATCATTTTACAACAGCAAGTTACTCCTGAGGGTGCTGACTCACTAGTGTGCAGTGTGGAAAAGCACATTAGTGGACGTCTGTGGTTACTACAGATTTCTTCCTTGTATCTGAGATGAAATACAAATTCTAGCATCACTTCCAACTGTTGTCCTAGATTTCCTGTTTTAATCACTCTTACTCATTTTCATGACAGACTTCAGATACGTTATGTCCCACTCCTGGCACCGAAGTATTTCCTAGCTTAATTCCCTCCCCCCCACCATTGCCTCAAATTTTCCTTAAGGGTCATTGCTGCCCAATTTGCCACCAACCTTGATGTCAGCTTGGCAACAGCCCCTGTGACTTGCAGTTGGGAACAGAGGTCCAAATGTCATCTGATTAACCCAGAAAACAGTTGATACTGTTTTCTCTCTAGGTACTTCCTACGGAACCTCAGAGTATCATTTTGCTTGTTTATCATCCTAGTCACATCTTGCTTCCTGTTGAGTTTGCAGTCAACTAAAACGCCCAGAATCTTCATGTGAACTTCTTTTCAGATTCTGGCTAATTGTGCATGTATTGTATACATCTACTTTATTAATATAAATGACTATGTTTATAGATAGAGTAATTATGTGTATGTAAACTTAATTATTTACATCAAGGGCCATGTGTTAGCTTTCTGACACCATGACCAAATACCTGAGAAAGTGAACTTACTAGGAGGAAAGGTTTATTTTTCTTCATGTTTTCAGCCTAACATCATTTGACCTCATTGCCTTGGTCCCTGTGGTGAGGCAGTATACCATGGGGGGAATGTGGAGTGGAAGAAGCTGCTTCCCACAGGGCAGTTTGGAAACCACAAGAGAAGAAGCAGACGATCTGCTGTCTATAAATACCTCTGTCCTCAAAGACCTAACTTCCTCCCACCAAGCCCCGTTTCCTGAACGCTCCACTACTTCTCATGAGAACAAGACGCCAGAACCAAAGTCTTCAATCCACAGGCCTCTGGGGGAACATGCCTAATCAAAATGGTAACTGTTCATTTTATGGACACCACAAAAAGTTTTAAACACTGCATGTTGATCACACCTATTATTTATTGAGAGTAGGAAGCACAGACTTTTAAAAAAATCCTATATTCAAATACAGAAACAAAGAGGCCAAGTAACTTTGCTGAAGTTTTATGGCCAGTACACACAGGTTGAGCAGGAGTTGGGAGAAGAAGCCACCATTTCTCCAGATCTGTGTCTGAGCCTATGTTGTATCTTACATTTTTCTCAGCCCTAAGATTTTTGCCTAAATCTAACCAAGATTAATGGAAGTGCAGAAGAGAAGTTGAACTTCTAAGTTTCTTCCCCAGGGACTCTGCTCACCACAGAACCCCATATTCGCCCCCCGTGGAATTTCGTGAAGTCAGGCTCATTAGGATGCGAATGCTGGCCTGTCAAGAGCTCCTGGGACTTGCATTCTGAGCATGGTTACAGCCACTGTCTCTCCTACTCCATCAGTGACAACTGATGACAACTGAGACCCTCTGGGCCTTCATCCAAATCACTAGTCACACACAGCCATCTGTGCATATTGGCCCAGAGGGCTCTCTTCTGGGGTACGGGGGCAACTTTGTACATTGCTGTGTCCAGAACTAGTTTTTATTTATCTTTAATTTAATTTTTTTCTTGTTAGAAGTCATTTATTTTATTTTTCTTGTTGGGAGTCAGTTATTTGTCTATTAGCATTAATTAGTTGTACAAGGGGGGTTTCATATTGACAAGTCCATTGACAAAAATGTTTTAGAGATGCATCCTCCAAATGCTAGCTCCTGCAATAACCATCTAAGGTGCCAATAGAATGAATCATGGCTGCAGTCTGGATGGGCACATGACCCTGAGCACACCTCTTAACCTCTATGCCTGTCTATAGCCAGTTAGATCCACTGTGAGAGGATCTTGGGAGCTTCAGGGCAGGGTAGAATTTGGAAATGCTGGACAGGTTGATTTATCACCTCTTGTCACCTTCAGGCTCAATCCCACAGCAGGTCTTGTGGGATTCAGACAGAAGACAAGGCAAGGAATGGAAGAGCTTTTATTACAAAGAAAAGATAAAGCCCCATGCTGGGGCTGGGGATTGAGTTTCCAGAATGTGTCATGTCCCTAGGGTTTGGATAGTTTGTGTTATGGACAAACTTCAGTGGAAGGGAAGATTACTCATGAGTTACGATGGGAAACTCCTGAAATGTGTCAGGATTTCCCCAGAATTCAGTTTACTCCTCTTTTCTATTCTATTGTGGTATTTTTGGATGTCATGGTACCAGATGCATGATGGAAACAGCTAATTCTGCGAAGCCAGCAGTATGGAGACGCAATTATAACAAAGCAGAAGACAGCAGTCATCTGGGTCAACCATATTACTCCAGCCAGTTTTGGGTGATCCTGTTTTTCTCTGTTTGAGTGGTCACATGATGTCGTGTTGTAATATAGTTGTCATACATGTCCCAGACTGGCTACCACGTACTTTGCTTCCTTTTCCTCCATGCTTATCTTGCTTACCTTAGAACCATAACTTTCTCCCTCCCTCCCTCCCTCCCTCCCTCCCTCCCTCCCTCCCTTCCTTCCTTCCTTCCTTCCTTCCTTCCTCCCTTCTTTTTCTCTCTCTCTCTTTCTCTGTCTCTTTATCTCTCTCTCCTTCTTTCTTTGCTGGTCCTGGGGCTTGAACTCAGGGCCTGGGCACTGTCCCTGAGCTTCTTTGTGCTCAAGGCTAGTGCTCTACCACTTGAGCCCCAGTTCCACATCTGGCTTTTTCTGAGTAGTTTATTGGAGATAAGAGTTTCACAGACTTTCCTACCCAGGCTGGTTTTGAACAGTGATCCTCAGATCTCAACTTCCTGAGCAACTAGGATTATAGATATGAGCCACCAGTGCCTGGATGTGTGTGTGTGTGTGTGTGTGTGTGTGTGTGTGTGTGTTTGTGTGTGTGTGTGTGTTTGTGTGTGTGTGTGTGTGTGTGTGTGTGTGTGTGTGTGTGTGTAGCTTTTCACTATGTAGTCCAGGCTGACCTTAAATTCTTTCTTGTTTCTTCCTTTTTGTGCCATTACTGGAGCTTGAAGTCAGGGCCTGAGAGCTGTCACTTAGCTTTTTCAATCAAAGCCAGCACTCTACCACTTGAGGCACAGCTCTACTTTGGGTTTTTGCTGATTGGTTACAGATAAGCATCTCATGCATTGCCCAGGTTGGCTTTAAATCTCAGTTTCCAGAATTGAAACTCCTCAATAGCTACAACTTACAGGCGTTAGCCACCCATGCTTGAACTCTTGCTCCTCCTGACTCAGCCTCTTGAAAGCTGGGATTTTTGGTATGCCCCACTATGCCCAGGTCAAAGCATCACTTTTGTATCTATATATGTGTGGATATCCATCTGTCTGTCTATCCTTCCATATACCCAAATGGTACCTGGTCTCTAGCATATTTCCCTCCAAATTAGGGCAACATTTTATTGGTAGAGAAGCCCTGAAACTATTTAGGAAGAACTTGGGGGGAAGATTTCCTTTATGGCACTGACTAGCTTCCCTTCTCACTGGCAGCAGATGGGACGAATAGAATTCTCTCCATTGAGATTGATATTTTCCTTTCCAGAACATGTGTTGTGTACAAGCAACAAGGAAAAAAAAGTGTGATTTTACAAATTTCCAATTAATTTTTTTCCAATTTTTCCTCTTTGTTTTGAAATTATGCTTGTTTGATGAAAAACTTTTCTAGTCAAGACCAAAGGGAAGTCTGTTTCGCTATTTCCCTATGAGATAAAGACTGAGTTTGGATATCACCTTTGACCTCAAACTTTTGCAAGACTACAGCCTTGGACATATCTCTCTCTGCTTTTCACTCCCAAAGCCAGTTCTAGGATGTTTGGTTAACTGTGGAATCCTGCTAGTGGGGCAGAGGAAGAAGTTTCCAGATAGTGTCTGCACTCTATGATATCTTCTGTGGGCAAGGAGCAGGTGGATGAAACTCCAGGCTGCTGTTTATGGGAGTCCCTTGCCTTATTTTACATTGCAATAAGAAGAATGAGAGTGTGACCAGCCTTGACACTAGAAGCATCCCTAATTTTAGCGGGTCCTAAAATAAACAGAGTTTCAAGGCCTTAGCCAGAATCATTTGACACCAGGTCTCCTGACTGGAAACCCAAAGTTCCATCCATTTCATCTTAAGGGTCAGGTTTCCTCTGCTACATGACAGATGTCTCCCATGGAAGGGTTTCTGTCAAGGTCTGCCACCACCCACCTTTGCTGTTCTTCTCTAGCTGGTGGAACAGCTTCACAGGTTCTGGGGGAAGGAAATGAGAGACATGTCTCCAAACAAGCCAGTGTTGCCACAATGCATGGCTGTTCATGCTTCTGGAACCTAACTGTCAAATGGATTTTCTTCTAGCTCTGTCTCTCCAGTCTCCTGGGTATTTAGACCGTTCCCAAGAGAGTCAGCTTTTGAGGGCCCTGTCTGCCCTCCCCTTATCTTGATCTACCCTGTTGGCATCTCACTCTTTCCTGGCTCCAGTCACAACACCTCAAATATTCTGTTTGATCAAGAGTTCCCCAAGTGAAATATCAGGGGCCTGGTGATCAAGAAGCCTTGGAGAAGGGCTGTGCTAGCCAATCATTCTCAGGCCCTTCTGCCATAACATAGCAGACTGGCCTGGCTAACTACTGCCCATAGCTGCCAAGGGAGAGCTACTTTGCTGGTCCCAATGGAATGAAGAGACCAGGACTCTCCTGAGCCCTGTTGAGGTGTGATGGTAGGTGTCCTTGAACTGGTTGTCCTTTTGTTCTTGAGATTTACAAGGGTTTTTGTTGTTCCCCAAGGATGAATTGATTTCCCTTCTTGACCTTAGTTTCTGTGATAAATACAATCCTATTGAGATAATGAATATATACAAATGAACACTGGCCAGGCTATGTAAGACAATGGAATGCCAATCCACAATCTGAGTAAAAACCAACACAGCAGCAGCCAGCCCAAGAGAGTCAGTCCTTAGCAGTAACTGCTGCAGCTTTCCCATTCTTCTTTTATTCCCCTCTCCCTGTACCAACTAGAAAAAGCCAAATGTGCTCCCCAAACTAGTCATATAAAATGCCCTCTCTTCTAGTCCATCGCCTCCAGCCTTCCCACACCTACAGCCTCTAGTCAGAGCATACTTGAGCCTCCCTTTCCCTCCATAAAGTGTTCCCAACTCCCCTGCCTCCCCTGAGTCTGTGCCAAAAGGACGGATGGTAGCCTGTGCCTGACTCTCCTGCTAGAGCACCGCATGCATGGCCTCACTCAAATGTTCCGTTTATTTCCACACTGATTAAGCCATACAGCTCTTCAGCCTTCTGCCCATTTCCTATCCTCATAGGCTCAAAGGGAAAATATCCAATGTAATGAAAAGAGTGATTTTACACTGATGGGCTCTATTTCCTGTAAAAGAATACTATCAAGGGACAGCAGAGGAATAGAAAGTCATCTTTTTTTCCCCTCATGTTTGAGATGGTCTCTGCATTCCCCACACAGGTGTTCAAGGCAAAGTGGCCCATCCTGGGGCCAGGCTCTGAAACTGGAGTTTTGGGTGAAAAGCCCCAGCTCTGAGGGTTTCAATCAGAATAGGCTCAGGGGGCTGGGAAGGTGGCTCAGTGGTAGAGCGCATGCCTTGCATGCCAGAGGCCCTGGGTTCGATTCCTCAGCACCACAGAAGCAAAAAGAAAAAAGCCGAAAGTGGCACTGTGGCTCAAGTGGTAGAGCGCTAGCCTTGAGCTGAAGAGCTGAGGGACAGTGCCCAGGCCCAGAGTTCAGGCCCCATGACCGGACCCAAAAAAACAAAACAAAACAGAATAGGCTCAGCCACCTGTTCCCATGTGCCATCTAAAGAGCAGCATACTAGAGAATGTCAGGCAAAGGAGATTGACTGTAACACAGTGCTCTGGGTGTCTTTGGGGAGGGGGTATTGATATAAGTTTTAGATTTTAGGCTTAAGTGAGAAAATAGAGGTAGGTATAATTGGGCCCCAATCAAACATGTATTCTAGATGACATTACAGTATTCAAGATATTTGAGTGGTGTCTGGTCACCACAAGAAGAAAACATTGTCTTCAGGGCCATTTTGCCAGTGTCACCAGATACTTCTTCACTGGTCCTGTCCAGCCTATAGTCCCAAGGTGGCTGCTGGGGAGAAAGACTCAGAGAAAAAGGTTAAAAATTGGCAGTGAGGGGCAAAATGGAGTTAGGCCAGTGTCCAGGCTCCCCCCACCCCATTTTTTAAAATCTGTCATACAGCTTGAACTCTGAGCCTGAGTGCTGTCCCTGAGCTCTTCAGCTCAAGGCTAGTGCTCTCCCAGTTTAAACACAGTACCACTTCCAGCTTTTTCTGTGTATGTGGTACTGCGGAATTGAACCTGGGACTTCATGCATGTTAGGCAAGCACTTTGTCACTAAGCCACATTCCCAGCCCTCCCTCACCCCCTTTTTAAAAACTCCAGTGTAAATGAGAAATTCAAGATGTCTATAGAGAACTAGTGTGAGTGATGTTCCTGGAAATTCGGTCCCTTTTACTAAATGTCAATTTACAAATAAGAAGATCAAGGCTTTCAGAGAAAAGGAAGTTAAGGCTTTTTTTTTTTGGCAGACAAAATAAGAACTATATGAACAGTTACCTCAAAAGTTACAGACCTTAGCCAGACACTAGTAGCTCATGCCTATCATCCTAGCTACTCAGAAGACTGAAACCTAAAGGATCATGTCTCAAAGCCAGCCCCAGCAGAAAAGTCTTTGAGACTCTCTCTAAACTGGAGTTCAAGGGGGTAGAACTCTGAGCAACTAAGCCACGCAAGCATGAGGCGAGTTAAAACCCAGGACACACACTCTCTCCCTGACTCACAGACCTACTCCAAAGGAGGAAGGATACTTTCCCAGTGGTATAGAAAGAGAGAAAGAGAAAGAGAGAAGACTGCCAGGTTTAGTTGAAGAAGAGTCCTCACATGATTCCCAGCACGGAGAGAGAGACAAAGAGAGATAGAGACAAAGCGAGGTAGAGACAGAGACAGATACAGGGACAGATTCAGCAACAGGAAAGAGAGAAAGTGAATTTGAGTCATTGGATCTCGGAGCCCAGCAAAACTGATCAGTAAATGCAAGATGGCTACAAGCAAAAGCGTTTTGCCCTTTTGTGCTCCAGGTTATGTTTTCTCCTCTGTCAATTTGTTCCTTCCGTATCTATGGAAAAGGGACCATGGAACCTCTCTAACTGCTTTCTGCTGTAGTTGTACAACATCTGAGGATCTTCCTGGGAGATTTACACCTGTTCCAAGGATTCTGAGACCCCCAACCTGGGGGAGTTGCCCTTTTCCTACTAACTACTCAAACTCCACTCCGCCTCACACCTCCCATAGCCATCGTGTACACATCCCATTCCTCTTTTTGGACACCTTTCTCTTGTTCTGGATTTGCACCCACAAGATAGCGCTTGGCCCCCTCTAGAACCTCTGATTAGCAGCAATTAAAAAAAAAGGTTTTTCAGCAACTTGACACTTTTTGAAATGCTAATTGATGCTAAGCAGAGCCTTCAGGCTGTCTTTCACACCTACTCAGTCCCTGCCTCGGGCTCTTTTGCATATTTGAATCAATAAGCTCCTAAACTAAGAAAGTTATGCAAATAGACTTCTCCCACCACCTTTGTGAGAGGCCCCCCAAAACCTCTACCCCACCCCCTCAGGTTGTCAGTGTTGTAACTCTTGTGCAGTGGATGCTCAGCTCAGTCTGGAAGTACCTCTGTTGGAGCTTTGTTTAGACATTTGCATAAACTGGTTGAAAAACATTGCTTAGTTCCACTGCCTGAGTAAGAAAATGGTTTGAAATGGACACGATGTAAGCACTCCCAGTGAAAGGAAGAACTCAATAATGGGATTGCTACACTAGGTACAGAACTGGTTAATGGCCACAGGGCAAGAAATCTAACTGACCTGGTAAAAATCATTTGCAACTTATGAATCATGCATAAATCAATACTTAGTATTATAATGTGATCAGTAGTCAATAGTATGTCAACAGTAGCCAACTGTACACCAAACCAGGTTATGTTTTGTTTTTTTTTTCTAGAATAGCAAATGCCCCCTCTCTGTGTTAGGCAGTGATCCCAAATGGGCTTGAATCAGTGGTCTTTTGCTTGGTTTTGGTGGCTCCCTCGGCCCCCAGGCAGTTTGAGAACATCTGTGGAGGTGACTTCCTCATGGGTTAGCACACAGAAGCTTCTCCTGACAGTTGATAGCTCCTCAGTCCTGGAGAGAAAGATCCTACTCCCTGAAACAGTCTAAGGGCAGGGTTAGTTTTCTCTGCTCATTAAAGTAAGTGAGTAGGCAGGAAGTGTTTACCGTTAACAGAGTGAGTTTATTTGAAAGTGAAAAGAAAGCCGTGAGAGAAAGAAACTCCACCAGGAGAGGGGTCTAAAGAAGAGTCAAATGGAGGTCCCCTCTGTGGGTGCTTTTTATAAATGGGGGCTCCTCCCTCTTCTCCTTCCCTAGGCTTAGCACTGATTGTTTGATGGCTCTTGAATGTGCCACCCTGGTGCACCCAGGGCATCCTGGGAAGAAGCAGCATTTGAACAGGAAGAAGCTGTTGATCAGGAGCCTGAGGCACTATGGGAACAACTGAGGTCACGACGGGACACGGCTTATCAGCAATTTATGTCTGCCACTTTTTTCCAAACCGTTATCAAACAATCTCCCTTGTTCTCTCATCCCCTTGCCCTTCTTACCCTTAAGCTCCATTTAGGTAATTTTTCTGACACTAATTCTCTCCTTGAACAAACTTCGTCTGATTCCTCTGAGCTTCCATTTTGACTTGGCCTTGACCTTCTGTGTTTGTCCTGTTTTTGCCAGTCCTGCATAGCTCAGTCTTAGAACTCCCTTTAACTCAGAGAGAAGGCCTTGCCTTTTAAAACCAGAGGGATGCTTGGATAAACCCTCTGCCTTCACTTGCTTTGATCACCAATTTTAGAAGTCATGTAGCTAAGCAATATACTCCCATTAGCTTTGTTATAGAGAGCACCTCTGACATATAGGGGCTTAAGTTGTCTTTTAGGAAATCAGAAGCCACTTTTCTCTATCTCCGATCTCTTGAGCCGCTGACCCTTCAAAAGTGTCCAGTGGGTGACCTTTTGATGTCAGACCATTATCAGAAAGCTATTAACACCAAGAGTGATGAAAGTAATAGAAAAGTTTATTGAAAGTGTACTCTGCCAGAGAGCCAGGGCAGGCTAGTTACGGAAACAAGCAGTGGCAGAGGTGATCCTCGTGTCCTTGTGTGTAAATCAAGAAAGGCTTATTGGTGGAGTTTGGGTGGTCCATGGTTTGGCTGGGCCTGGCTGGACAGGTTGATTGACAGGTAGAGCTTATGTAACTAACGTATATCTGTTTATGACCTGGCTTCTCCTGGCCCCCAAAGATGACTGTGCACATGTCCCTCCTAGAGACTGGGTAGTCTTGAAGTGAGGTTCTGGGCATTGTAGGATCAAAATATCATTATAGTATTGCTGCCCTTGTTCCCTGTGCATGCCCCACTTGGATGAGGGCTGGATAAACCTTCTGGTTATGGAGACAAAATGCCAATTTGGACCCAGCAATTTTATGAGCACCATTTTGTTGGTCTGAGGAGATCAGGCTGAACTTGGGCCAGCCTTCCCCTGGTAGAAAGCATGTTCTGCTTGTTGCCCTGGCAACCATGCATGCTGTGTTATCTTCTTGCCTCACTAGGGCAAAAAACTCCACCCTCAGATTATTATCCAACCCTGCCTGGCAATTCTTTCTTTTTCTTCATTTCCCCACCATTCTTCACTTCTCTCCTGAGTCCTGGGCTAAGCACTCCTGTGTAACCAGTGAATGCACTAACAATACCTGGCTTATACCATGATTGTGAGCATCTGTGAAAAGCATGATAATACATCAAGACAGCCAGGCCAGTGGAACTAACCTAGTCACTACCTTGGTCCATTGGTACGTTCCTCCTTCCTTCCTTCCTTCCTTCCTTCCTTCCTTCCTTCCTTCCTTCCTTCCTTCCTTCCTTCCTTCCTTCCTTCCTTCCTTCCTTCCTTCCTTCCTTTTCTTCCCTTCTCCCCTTTCTTCCTCTCCTCTCCCCTATCTTCCCCTCTTTTCCTCTCTCTACCTCTCCCCTCCCCTCCCCTCTCCTCTCCTTCCTCTCGTCTCCTCTTTATGCCAGTACAAGGGCTTCAACCCAGGACCTAGAGCTCTTGATCAGCTTTTTCACTCAGGTCTTTATTTTGAGTCACACTTGTTGTCCATCTAACATTCTACTGATTAATTAGAGATAGAGCCTCACAGATTTTTCTGCCCAGGCTGGGTTTGATTTCTATAGTTTCTGGTTGGAGAGATAGAAAGGGAAATTTCAAAAGTCACTTTAGAGAAGTGTCACCCAACACCAGGCACCGATTACAATTTTGGGGGAGTTGAAATGAATTATGACCCAATGGCAGTGGCTCCAGCTGCTGGGGAACTGGAATTGCCATAACCGAACCACTGAATCTGGAATTGGGCCTGACTGCTGCTGTACCTTGAGAAAGCCCAACAAAGGCCCCCTTTGACTGTTGACATTCTTATGACCTATTTCCTCCCTCACTTTTGGGGACAACCTGTCTCTGTGTCTAGTCACCCTCTCTTCCTCATTCACTATTTCAGGTCAAAACAAGCTTTCTCTTTCCTGCATTCTTTTTTCCTGAGATATCTGCATACCTAACCTACGTAAGTTGGTCTTGCTGTGGGGTAGCATATGGGAAAATCCTCTCGCAACCTGTATGTCGGTAGTTAGGCCCCAAAACTCTCTTTCTTCTGCAGTAATTGCCTCAACCTGTCAAATTTCAGTTTTACTGCACCCCTTTTCTACTTGCAAAATGGGAGGTCATTTAGAAATATCTCAGGCTACAATGATAAGGTTCATATAAGAGCTCTAGCTCTCTACTTCCCTCTGTTTATGAAGCTAATAGTTATACTAGGTAACTTGGGAGGCTTATTACTGCAACCAGTCCTAGCTAAAATGCAGGCCTCCAATAGTTAACTCTCAAACTAATGCGGTGCTGAAAGAAAGAGTGGATATAAAAAGGTCTATGAAAGTTATAAGTATGAGAATTTTTTTTTTGGCAAGGAAGATTAAAAGGAAAGAGAATGTATCGGGATAAAAAGGATTTTGCATGGTAAAAAAATGATTTTTATCTTATTGTGGAACAACTACAGTGCTCTAGAGCTCAAAGGAGGAGTCGGGGGAGAAGGATATCAAAAAGTAAGGATATAAACAAATTATAGAATGTCTTAAGTTTGCAGGTTTGTGAACAATATATCTTGTAAAATTTTGCTGGGCACTAGTGGCTCACGCCTGTAATCTTAGCTACTCAGGAGGCTAAGATCGGAGGATTGAGGTTCAAAGCCAGCTTATGAGACTCTTACATCCAAGTAATCACCCTCCCCACCCCCCGAAAAATGCTGGCAGCAGAGCTGTGGCTCAAGTAGTAAAGTACTAGCCTTGAGCTGAAAAAGTTCAAGGAAAGTGCCCAGGCCCTGAGTTCAAGCCCAGGACTGACAACAGAATTTTAAAAAATTACGAGTGATTAAGTTGTTTATAATTAAGAAATGTATTTGCTTGTTTGTTTCTGAAACAAGGTAGACTCAAAATGGTCATCATCTTGCTGGGGCCTCCTGAGTGCAGGGATTACAAGTGTGAACCACCATACTCATCAAGAAAATTATTTAAGGAGTGGGAGTTAGTGCCAAAATGTAACTCACTGTTAGAAAACCAGAACCTAATTGTCTATATGTAAAAAGATAAGAATTTCTTAAATAATGATTTACTCTTAGTAGCATTTTTAAGGAGCTGGCTTACAGACAAAAAAATTTGTGTTTTATTAACAAAAATCACTGTCAGTTAAACTTGGTTAGACTTCTGACTACTTAGAAAACAGAATTTCACCAGAGTTTAAATATCTCTTTATTTTAAAGAATCATTTTACAACTCCTTAAATCTGGTTTATAAGTCTGGTTAAATAAACAAACATTTCAGATTATTATAGTATATTTGATATCTCCTATTTTTGTAATTAGAGATATGTATTCATCTGAGGGGTAAATATGCTGTGCAGCTGAGCTTTGTATAAAAGCTACGTGAAAATTTGTTAAATTCTGAACAAACTTCTTATAGTTATACATATAAGTAACCAATAAGTATTTTTTTTTTTAATTTTTTTGGGTCTGGTCATGGGGCTTGAACTCTGGGCCTGGGCGCTCCCTCAGCTCTTCAGCTCAAGGCTAGCGCTCTACCACTTGAGCCACAGCGCCACTTCTGGCTTTTTTCTGTTTGCTTATGTGGTGCTGAGGAATCGAACCCAGGGCCTCATGCATGCAAGGCAAGCACTCTACCACTGGGCCACCTTCCCAGCCCCAATAAGTATTTTATGATATGCATTACTTTAGAATGTAAACATCTAAAATTGTCAATAAGGCTCATGACATTTCTACTCTTTGTGTTTTACCGTTCAGATGGTTAAACATCCACCATCTAGTCCGCCCTGTTATCTACTGGGACTTGAACTTAATGGTCTAGTGCTCTCCCTCAGCTTTTTCTGTAAGGCTGGTCCTAAACTATTGAGCCACAACTCTACTTCTGGCTTTTTGCTTACTAATTGGAGGAAAGAGTCTCTCACACTTTTCTGTTAGGGCTGGCTTTGAATAGCAATCCTCAAACCTCAAATCTTCTGAATAGCTAGAATTACAGTTGTGAGCCACCAGAGCCTGGATGTTCATAGGATTTTTTTTTAAGTCATATATATTTAGCTGCTCTTTTATATCAGGCAGTAAATCCATTTCTGGTCATTAGCATTGTTTCTAAACCTGCCATTCTTTGACTTTTTCCTTGATGTTAACCTATGCAGACCCTGGTAAAGGCAGAGCCACAAAATTATAGCCATCCTCCTGAGCCATGGTTTCTGAATTTCATTCAGAATAAAAGCTATGTTAATATATGAAAGAAATTTCTGTGCAGAGGTGATGCTAATCATCACTGGCTTCTTTACATGTTAAATGTGTTTATATTCTCCAACTGTACATGCCTCCTAAAATAGAAAATTTGGGAGAAGACTTAACCAAGCTGGTTTCTTCCAAACTGAAGTTGGTAGCACTGATAGCCTTTTTTTCTAGGCTTATGTTTGTTTGTTCCTGGTTGTATTATGATCATCATTTTGAGCAAAAATAATTAGATGTGTCTGAACACTGAATACCAAGCAGTACTACTCAGATAATTAGAAAGATTGGATATTAGCCACCCAGAGAGTACATCTGTAAACAAATACGTTCTACTTTATTTTAAAAATACTCCATTTATTCTTCTGAGACATAATTAAATGGGGATTTTTAGTACCGATTAATATTTTAATTGGATGAACATAACCTGTTATTGATAAATTTTATGTGAAGAAAATGATGTTGTTTTGGAGGTATACTACTAAGGAGATCCTGGCAGTTCTGGTAAGATACTGTCAGCCATCATTATCCTCAACCTTTACCTGTAGTGGAAATAACTAGCTTACTTGGTCAATTGCTGATCTTTCCTTAGAATTTTAGCTATGGCTATCCCATGTCTTTTGTCTTCTCTAAAGTGTTTGCAATCACATCTCACTAGTGCTCTTAGAAACAGCCTTCTGATAAAACTAGGCTTAGTTCCTCCAATACATTAATTTGTTTAAATACCTTTGATTAAAAAAATTGTTATCACTGTAAAAAAAGATTATGTTTCTTGGTTCAGAACTATCATACAAACTAAACATGTTCTTGCTTTCCTTAGTTTTGTTTTTTATTTTCCTTCTAAAACTTTGTCACTATTTCTTGTTAACTTTGTGGTGAAGGCAGGATTTCTAACAAAATGATCTTGCTCAATATTTCCAAATGTCAAGCATCATCTTCTGGAGAGACAGAATTCAACTTCATGGTGCACTCCAGGTAAGTTTCGCTAAACAGCCACTCCTTCCAAGTCTCTGAATTGCTCAAATTTGTCTAAAAAGGCATTAACACTGACTCCTGGCCATTTATCACTTCCTTTCTTAAGGGGCCAGATCAAATCAACCAGGACATATATATCACGGTGACAAAGGACCAAAACCAACCAAACAAACCCCAAACCAACGAAACAAAAAAACATGGGATGATTAATCAGCAATGTCTTCATAGAAAATTATTCAGAGACAAAGGAAGGAAAGTTTCCAGTACCCAAATGGAGTTACTTGGGTCCACCCTACCAAAAAGTAAGTTAAGCCAAGAAGTTATGGAGAAAAGGCTTTTACACATAGTTGTCTACGCTAAGGGACAAAAGCCTCTACCAGTCACTTCTGCACAGAAAGTAGAACTCAAAGCTTCAAAATGGGCCCTGTGTTTAGGTAGAGACATTAGGCAATCTATGGAATATGGAATATAATGTCTACATATCAGGAAAATGCACAATGACTATATGCACAATGATGTGCCCCATGCCATCAATATAAAAAACCAAAACGAAACCCCAAAATGTAAAAACTATAACTCTGGAAATCATTTTGGCAAGGACAAACTAGTTATAGGATCTTCAGTCATGTGGGCAGGGCTCCCAGGAATAAAAGTATGCATAAAGATCTTAGCAAACAGATTAACCCTATCATTAGCAGACAGGGCAGGCCTTTATAAGATACCAGTCAGGTCTGAGATCCCTTGTCTTTGACTACTGCTTGTTCCTTAACAATCTTTTCATAGAACAAGGCGGTATTTACATAGTCACCTATACTTCTTGCTGTACATGGAACAATGACATTGGCTAGGTGAAAGTTAATATAAAAAACTTACAAATAGGCACAGGCTGGGGGTTATGAACCAGTGGTAAAATATTTGCCTAAAAAACATGGAGGCTGGGGCTTGAGCACCAACACGTATGGAAGAACATTATGAATAGATAAAATGGTTACATAGGATAGAGGCAGCATTGACTCCACTGTTGGGCCTGACATCAAACCTGCCTAACCTTGTCTTTTCTTTGCAGGATGGGGAATTAATCATAGTATTCCTTGCATCTCTAATCCTCTGGTTAATTTTATGCCTTCCAAGTTCTACCAGTTTCAACTCAAAATGACATTGATATGAAGTTTCCAATCAATAACTCCAGGGAAATAGAGCAATCTGTATGTAAGGAATTTCTATGCTTCTAGAAAGGTCCAACAATGTTGTCCCCAGAAAAACCAGAAGGGCATAATTTTCAGCCTTTTATGGGGCTCCTGAATGTGAATCAGCAGTTATAGAAGACTGGTCTTCATATTTGATACCCCATATTAATGAGGAATGACCTAAGTGGAGAGGACAATCTGTTAGCCCTGCTCTGCTAGACAATTCATTCTTTTCTCCATTTCCCTACTATTTCCCCTCCTTCCTTAATCCAGACCCAAGCACCCTGCCTGATCAGCAGAGAGACTAAGAATGCTTAGTTTCCATCAAGATGTTGAGTTTCTGTGAAAACAGAGAATAGTTTCTGTAACAACACTCAAGGAGCCAGGCCAGTTCAACTTGACGTGGCTAACCATCATGACCATTGATTTCCCTACAGTTTCATTACCATCTCATTGTAATGTAGCCCCACAGTGAATTTCCCACCCATCAGTGCTATGACAGTTTACAATTTCCATGACAACCTCCGGAAGTAGCCCAACATGGTCTGGTATGCAGGAGAAGACAAAATTCTCAGAGGGATAGTGAGGGTTTCTTGAAAGAGTTGTAAATATTCCACTACTGATTAATCTACCTGACTCTCTGCACCTCTTTCTTTCACCTGCTTGGGGATGGAGGGGCTAATCCCTGAATAATTTCCATGCTCAAATGACCTCTGTCGTGGTCACCTTCTCTACTCCAAAGTGTTAAAGAACTGAGTTTTAGTTTGGAAAAAAAAAGGTAACGATTCATGTTAATGCAGCCATTTTCTGTACATATATTCTGTGAAGAGTCATAAAGTTTGATTCCTGGTGTGCAGACCACTTATTACTTTTTCTTAGCTCTAATTATTTTTCCACATACCTCAGACCACCTAGCTTCCTTAGGCTGTAAATAACTCTCCCTCCCCCTCCAGCCTTGAACTCAGGGAGATAGATTTGTGACTGGCGCTCCTTCTTCCTCATCTTGACTCTCTCTTGAATAAACTCTTTCGCAAACTTGTACCTTCATTGTTCGACATATCACACAGCGTGTAAAAGTAGTCTCATTCACTGACTTTTCCTATCTGATTAATTCCCTCATTCTTCACCTTGGATATTTAAGTCCTCGGTCTGTCTTTAGCAAAAGTGTCTCTCTCCTAAGTATCTCTGCTTAGTAATTTTCCATCTATCACCCCCTCACTTTCCTGCATAGCTAAATAGTGCAGGAAACAGAATTTTTTCTTTTCTAAGTTCTTAGCCGTGAACTGTCCCCTTGCTCCACCCGTAACACATGACAAATTAACAAGAGAAAAACATATAGAAATCTAACCACTTTATACCCTGGACAAACCCAGATGAACAAGGAAATCTTTTAAGGGGTGGCTTTGAATTCTGGCTTAAATAGCATTATCTGTTGAAACAAAGGAAGAAAGGTTAAGGACCAAGAACAGCTCCGCAGCAAAGGTGAGGTCTGACAGGCAGGTGTAAGTGGGTGCTTTCTCCCTCTAAAACATTCTCTAGTGACTCAGTTATTCTTCTTTCCTGTTACTGGGAGGCAGGCACCCTTACAAATGGAGATTTCCTTTACAGATGTAAATTTTCCTTACAAAAGAATAACTCCCACTGTGTTTTCAGAGCTTTCCTGTGTCTGCAGTTTCTCAAAATAATCAGCTCAAAATAACCCTAATGCCAAAAAGGCATATTTTGGGGTGGTGTATTCTGGTCTCCCACAGCTATAATTCCCCATTGTCTTTGTTGTATTCAGAGATGAGTCTGATCTCTCTCCTTATTGTAATAGTCTTGTATGAAGTCTTCCTTACAATTTTAAGAAGTGCAAGAATACTTTTTCCTTTAACACTGCCACAGGGTTCAACTGATATTACTGGAACACTGGCATTGAGAGTAACCTTGTACCTAACAGGAAAACAAGAGGAGAGATAGATGGAGCTATTGCCTTAGCCTTAGTTTCCCTCTCACACCCTTGTTGTTCCAGCCTCTTCTCACTGGGTATTGGATAGGAAGAGAATGTATGTCTCAGCCTTCTTTGGATGTAGGCTGGTCCATGTGCTCTGGGCCTGAAACACATATGACACCAGGAATAAAGTCTTCTTTGTTGAGGTTGCCAGTCTGTAAAGATGTTCAGTGGAGGCTTAGCCACACTCTCCATTTGGAGACTCTCTCCTGCAGCCAAAATAAAGCTAAGGTTTAGAAGGCAGCAGAGCACAACAAGGAAGGGTCAAAGATGTCCTAGAGATTCTAGGTGCCTGTGACAGTCCATTTGGACGAAAGTCCAATAAATTCAGGATGTTTGCCATTAGCAGCTGAGAGTCCTGGTCATGGCAGGGTAATGTCGTAATTATTCCCTTGTACATTCTCAGAGCCTCCTTCCCACAAACAACTCCAATTTCCTCCAGTGCCACTCTATCTCTTGGGGAGAGGGGCGGGGATAGATATGTAGGCCAAGGTCTGCTACTCTCCAAAGTCTGAATATTACAATAAAATATCACTTTTCCAGTTTGGGCTAGGTAAGACGCCCTTCAAAGAAAAAAGATAGCAGACCTTCCTTGTGTGAATCTAAATTATTTTTATACTAAGTGTAAACGTAAAACATATGCTCATGACTATGTAAAACCCAAATAAACTTTCAGCTATACAATCAACAAATCTCAAAGATAATAATTTACTGATAGATTAGATTTTGGTACAGTCACATTGTATTGAGTGTTTACCAGTGTTTGAGTGGTCTAGATATTCCTCAGTTCTTGAGTAAATTAGGATATGGCCCCTGGTATGGCAGAAGAGCCATACAGCAAAAGAACCATGAAAAAAGTAGCAAGTTATTTCTTAGCAAAGCATAAGAAGATCTTGAGGCTGGGGCAGGAAGTTGGATGAGAATCAACTGGCTAAATGGGACAGCACACTTCTGGGGTGAGGCGGGCAGTTAGATAAACCCCTTTGGCGCTGTTGGGTTTGGAGTTTTGTCTAATGGGGTGGGGGTTACTGAATGGGGTGAAGCTAAGGCCCTCCCTTGGACCCTCTAGAAAAGGTTTGAGGATTGTGATGGGCTTCTTAGGTGTGGGAAGGCAAATGCCATGCATCTGGACCTCCTTGTCCTTCCAGGTTGAACTTTGCCATGGGAAATGGCTCTATAGGGCCATTACTGTAATCAAGACCCAGGATATGGGCCATTATGGTTCAGAGTCGGGCTCTTCTGTCAATTATTGGTCGAAGTGTGGGTTACTGGGTTTTGAGTTTTATTTTCTTATTTTCTGTTGTTAGTTTCCCACTAGAGATTGCATGGCTTTGCCCAGGAGGACATTTTCTCATTTCTAATTAGAAAATATTGTCTGTTTAGTTGGTTGTAAATTGTGATGGGGAATAGATGGTTTTGATAGGGAATGGATCATGGAAATGTTGAGTCTGGCTTCTCTTTCCTAGTACCTTAACACATCCTTTCCATTGTGATCTTCCAAAAGGAGGCAGATACTTTTGGTTCTGAAAAAGGTTGCTTTAGATTGGATGTGATTTGTCCTTACCAAAAACTCATGTTGGAATAAGTTGCCCATGGAACTGAGTTGAGATGCAGGGATTAGTATCTCTTTCATAAAAACTGGATTCATTCCCTTTGTCATAAATGAAGTGAACCTGATATCTCCCCTTCATCTCTCAGGTATGTGCTCCTCATCCACACATGTCCACTTTCCATCTGATTGTTTTCCTTTTCCTATGCTTAGATCAGCATGTGGTTCTTGCCAGAAACTGAATCTCCAGAATCATGAACCAAAATAAATCTCTTTTCTTTATAAGTTATCCAGCCTTGGGTATTTTGCTATAAGTACAGAAGATGAGTTCACCTTAGAGTTGATCTGAGAGTGTCCCCCTTGAACATCTCAGAGCCCAGTTTGGAAATTCTAGGAACTAGAGATTATTCAAGTGTTTTCCTGTCCCTGTTTAGTTCTCTTGTCTTGAACAGACAGGAGGACACCTGTCCAGGAGCAGATGACTTTGGACTCTTAAAACACCTACATCTCTTGGTTTGCAACCTAGGAAGGTAGGTGCAAATATCCTTTCAAGGGTCTGTCCAAAATTACACTTGGGGAACAATAACATTCTTGTGCAATTGTCATTTGTTTTAGAGGTGTCCATTATTTCTGGTATACAAAAAAGACTTAATTATAAGTTTGGTCAGTGCACAAATCAATCTTTTTCCTTTTCTTCAGAAGGTGGTCATGCTATCTTCTGTGTTTAGCTTCCATAGCTCATAGAGACTTGGGTGAGTCTAGCTAGTTCCCAAATAACATGATGGAGATTTTGGGAGAGCTGGTGGAACCTCTAAGAGGTGAGCCTAGTAAAGGAAGTAAGTTCATTGGGGTATGTCCTCGAAGGGAATATGGCCCACTCTGCCCCCCCCACCTCTGATTCCCAGCCACCAGGATGTGAGCATCTCTGTCCTCCCATATTCTTCCACCATGATGTTCAGCCTTACCATAGGTCCAAAGCAACAAGGCCAACAACCATGGACTGAAACCTCTGAAATCACGAGCCAAAACCTTTCCACGTTTGAGGTTGTCTATCTCAGGTGGTTTGTCACAGTACTAGAATGCCAACGGACACAGTTCACAATGAAAGTAGAAGAGCAAAGTGGAAAGGCGAGTCAAGAGATGAAGAGATATAACCTGAGTTGCTGGCTTTGGAAACAGAGCTACGAGACAAGGATGCCAGAAGATGTCAGAGGCTGAGAATGGTCTCATACTGACAACTAGAAAAAGGAACCTTGGTACCAACAGCTGTAAGAAAGTGGATCCTGCCAACATCCAGAATGAACAGAAATGAATTTTCCCTTAGAGTTTTCAGAAAAGAAGACACCTTGATTTTCACCTGATTAGAGCACTCAGGATCTCTGATCCACAGAAATATAAGATACAGTGTACTATGTTAAGCCATTGAGTTTGTATACTATGACATCAAAAGAAATCTAATATACACATATTGTGAACATTTCTTTATTCTGTTTGCCAATACTTTACCTTTTGTTCATGGATGAAGTTGATCTATGATTTCTTCTTTCCTTGTTCTTGTCTGGTTGCTAGGCTCATCCCAACCTCACCAGTGTTCTTTTGACTTTTTTCTATTCCTGGGAACTGTTTGGATATTCCTTGATGTTTACTGAAACTTATTTGTGAAACTACCTAGTTATGATACACATATACATATAGGTGTACATTAAAATTGTATTTACATTTTTATCAAAGAGTAATATAGTATATGTGCATAGTTAACAGTCAAATGATACTATCCAGCTTGTACCAAAAGCACTCAGATCAAATTCTATCCCATTCTGGAGTTATCCTCATTCAGTATTTCAGTTGATTTTTCTTGTTTCAAATTTCTAAGTACTCTATTGTTTTCCTCTTGCTCCTGTAACAAGTTTAACTTGTGAAAGGTTAAACTTTGTGGCATAAAGCTGCAGAAATGTGTTCTCTTTTAAGGTGTAGCAGGGCTGGAGCCTTCTGGAGACCCTAGGAGGAGAATCTGTTCCTCCCTTCCTCCTGGCTCTTTACTCCAGTCTCTACTTTTGTAGCATATTAACTTCTGTTTGCCTCTTATAAAGACACCTGTTTATAATCAAGAAATTCTCTCCATATTAAGTTGTTTAACTTAGCCAAAGTTTTTTTTTGTTTTTTTTTTTGTTTTAATTTTAATTTTAATTTTTTGTGAACATATTGTACAGAGGGGTTACAATTACATGGGCAAGATAATGAGTACATTTCTTATCAAGCATTGCAGCCTCCTCCTTTGTTTACCCTTCACATCCCTTCCCAGCCTCCCCCTCCACCCCCCCTAGCCAAAGTTTTTTCTGTCATGGTGGGTAACATTCCTGGGTTCCTGGGATGTACCCTGGATGTTTGTGGGGGTCATGATTCACAGCCTAACACATATGCCTCTTTTCAGTTGTGTATATTATTGTTATTATTATTATTACTATTATTATTGCCAGTCCTGGAGCTTGAAATCAGGGCCGGGGCACTGTCCCTGAGCTTCTTTTTTTGCTTAACACTAGCACTCTACCACTTGACCCACAGCACCACTTCTGTTTTTTTCTGTTTATGTGGTACTGAGGAATCGAACCCAAGGCTTCATGAAGGCTAGGCAAGCACTCTACCACTAGGCCACATTCCCAGCCCAGTTGTGGATATTATTGATTGACTTCCCACTATGGAAGATGAATACTTGCCTTTCCAACCCCATCTCTCCAGTGTATACCTCCCGTGCACACATGCACACACATTCGTACATGTTCTCTTCTTCCATCTTCTCATAGTTATATCGTACTTGTGTGTGTGTGTGTGTATGTGCTGGTCCTGTGGCTTGAACTAAGGGCCTACATACTATCCCTGAACTTTTGTGCTCAGGTCTAGCATTCTATCATTTGGGCCACAGCATCACTTCTGGCTTTTGGGTGGTTAATTATAGATAAGAGTCTCACAAACTTTCCTACCATGATCCTCAGATATCAGCCTTCTGAATAGTTAGGATCACAGGCATGAGCCACTGGTGCCCAGGTAGGGTATTATTTTTTAAGGTCATTGTCTTGATACTAGACAGGATACTGTGACTGCACCCTTGTAAGAGTTGGGGAATTGGGTGGAGTTATGTTAATTATCTCTTAAGGGAATAAGAGACTGTCCTATATCAAGGCTGAAAAGCTTGGAAGAAAAAAGCCAAGAGATTTCTTTCTTGCTGGACCCCAAGATGGCAATGAATATTTAGTAGCTGCCCGTGACACCACCATAGTGGATGGAGTGCTGGGCATTTGTTTGAGCCATCCTCTGGCTCTTGCTATAGAGCTCTGGCCTTTCACTTGGTTCCTCCTTATGTTGCCTCTGTTCCCTGAGTGTGCTGGTTCTCTATTTCCCCATCCCTTCCAACAGATCCCCACAGTTGCCTCTGACTTCCACAGCCCCCTCACCTTCCTAGCAACTTTGTTGCCCTCAGAGTATAGACAGAGGATCCTTTCCATTTCCAGTGGCCCACTGGCTGCTCCTTCATCCCACCCAGCTATCTCTCCATCCTCCAAAGAGCCTGGACCTGGCCAGCCTCCCAGACAGGGTGAGCAGCACAGTAGATTTTTCTGTCTTCCTGAGGGTCTTTCTCTTTCTTTTATCACACATAACAATACATATCATTCGGATTTTAGTAGATGTGCTACCGAAGCGAGCATGATAATATACATTACACCGCAGGACTTTCATAGCCAGCTGAAGGCTGTAAATTTTGCCAGCAAAAGTACTTTCCTCTGATTTCCTTTTGCTCCTGGGACTGTCTAGACAGGCTGTGATTTGTGGAGGGTTTCTTTTTTTTTTTTTTTTCTACTGTGTGTATGTGATAAGAAGCCACTGGCTGGGAAGGTAATTTGCCACCTTCAATCTGCACTTTGGCTCCTTTGTCATCTAGCTGTAAAGACAGAGGGAAGAAAAAAGCTGTTTCCTACTACACTGCCTCTTGGCCCAGCCTAGCCTGGGAATACCAGGGTGTCCTTAGAGAAAAGGGTCCTGCTCCACCATGAGAAAATACTCTCCCCTGAAAGACAGGCACTTGTTATTATTTAAGTACTTCCTGGGAGCCAGGAGATGTGCTAAGTGCTTCATTTTCTCATGTAATTTCACAACAGCTTTGTGAGGCAGGTCTTAGCAACTCCATCTTTTAAAAAAAGACATAATGTGTCTGTGGCCATGACAGGAAGCTTGTGGTATTGGACTTCCAGCTCAGGCCTGTCTGGACTCATAACTATTAAGCTATTTTAGCTCACAAAATACATTTTCCCCAGCCTTGTCAAATGCAAGCATAACTTTACTGTAGTTTAAAAGCTTAGCAGTTCAAAAACACACAGATTGTCCAGGACAAGCACATGATATGGTTGAAAAAAAAAACAAACACCTTTGTATAGCTAGAAGCTTTGCTTTGATTTCTCTCTTGAGAAATCTCTTGGGCCACCCTAGCTGGAGTCTCCTAATGGATGCGAAGATTTAGATTTCTGCTGCTGTCCAAGCCCATCCCAACTCTCGGACTCTGGCACTACTTACCCTTAGGCATTTTCCCTAGGCAAACTTACAGCTTTTGGGTCTCCCAAATTATTTCTAGAATTTTCTTTTTCTCCCCACATCTGAACACATTTTTGTTTCTTTTTCTAAGGGTTCATGGTGTTAAAGCAGGGCAATCTAACCCCTTGGTCATGATCTTCTTGATCCATAAACCAATGTGAAAAGAAAAACTAATTACCCAGTGCATCTTGAATTCATTCTAGCTCTTCCTTTGTTTTCTTGTTTTTCCTTTTCCTTCCTTCCTTCCTTCCTTTCTTCTTTCTTTCTTTCTTTCTTTCTTTCTTTCTTTCTTTCTTTCTTTCTTTCTTTCTTTCTTTCTTTCTTTCTTTCTTTCTTTCTTTTTCTTTCCTCCTTTTCTCCCTTCCTTCCTTCCTCCCTCCTTCCTTCCCTCCCTCCCTTCTTTCTTTCTTTTCTTTCTTTTTGTGAAAATACTCTATTGTTTTTCCTTTTCTTTCTTTTCCTGCCTGGGCTGGCTTTGAACTGAGTTCCTCAGATCTCAGTCTCCTAAATAGCTGGGATTATAGGTGTGAGCCACCAGCACCTAGCTTCTTCGGTTCTTTTGAACTGCATTTCAGAGTTCTTTACCTTCTGGTTTCTGGTAGGCGTAGCAAATGGGAAAGTGGTTAGAAAACCAGAGGGAGAGAGTAAAGAAAGGAGGAAGAGGGACTAGGAAAATGGCTAGTGGTAGAGTGCTTGCCTTGCATGCATGAGCCCTGGATTCTATTCGTCAGCACCACATAAACAGAAAAGCAGGAAGTGGTGCTGTGGCTCAAGTGGTAGAGTGCTAGCCTTGAGTTGAAGAGATGAGGGACAGCGCCCAGACCCAGAGTTCAAGCACCACAACCTACAAGAAGAAAGAAAGGAAAAAAGAAAGAAGGAAAGAAGGAAGGAAGGAAGGAAGGAAGGAAGGAAGGAAGGAAAGAAGGAAGGAAGGAAGGAAGGAAGGAAGGAAGGAAGGAAGGAAGGAAGGAAAGAAGGAAGGAAGGAAGGAAAGAAGGAAGGAAGAAGGAAGAGCAGAAGAGAGGGAAAGAGGAGGGAAGGAAAGGGGAGGGTAGGAAATGCCTGATGTTACTTCATCCTGCTCTGCTCCTTGCATTTTAGCAGTGGCTGCATCCCCTTCCTGTAAGGTCCTGCTCCTAGTAGCCTATCCCACCGGAGTTTTTGCCCCCTCTTGGCGTAGGCCCCTAGTTACCCTTTCTGCTCCTGATGCCTCATGGGTCCTGGTGTGTTGCAGCAAATCATTCACCCCCCCCCCCCCCGAACCCTGTTGTAATCCTTTGTTCTCCTGCCTCCCAATCAACCAATTCCTTGTAAGTAAATTCAACAACTGGCTTCTCTGGGTGTTTTGTCAACCATGCAGCCTAGATGAAGGCAATAAAACCTTATTCCATTGTCTTTCCCTGCTCATCTCAGAGGTGAAGATCTGGAAGATTGCAGGATGAGGCCAGCCAAGGCAGAAAAGTTCACTACAGCCTATCTCCAAAATAACTGGGGAGGTAGGATGAGAAGCATGGCTGAAGGTGTGGCTCAAGCGATAGAGCACCGGCTCTTCTTTCTTCTTCAAAATCTCAATTATTTGTAAAGTAAGTCCTGAGCAGCAGCAGTGAAGAGACCAGCCATTCACACTGCAGGGATTATCTCCTTCCTCCCCCAGATTGTCAGGCTCAACACAAAACACCAGTAAGCAGTGCCATTCTCACGCCCAGATGACTGCCAACACCTGCTGGGAGTCAGGCTGTAGGTTGTTTCTGAGGATGCTCATGGCTCAGTGCCTCAGTTCTCCAGGCATGAGTTGGGTGCTGGAAATACTCAGCAGCACAGAACTGGCTTTGGCAGGCAGGATCTGTGAGCGTGTAGAATCTTGCTTGGAACTTGTAAATGCCATTCTCTGGCCTGTGGTCTTTAGGGAGCTTGGATGGGTAGAGGAGCTGGGGGTGGGTGGAGGGAAAGAGGAGCAGCTGCTGATATAACCCAGCTGCCGTAACCCTGGAGATTCATGTGTTTGGGATAGTCAGTTAAAAAAATGCTGAAGCCTTTCATCTATGTTATGTTTCCTCCCTCTACATGTTACTATTTGCCACCATAGTTATTATGCTTTGTCAAAAATAATAAATAAAAGGAATATTACATTTGCAGGAGAAAATCCAGCCAGTTCTCTAGTGATCAGGGAATGGAGAATGATGTTGGCTGAAGAAAATCTCCACTTAAAAAAAAATTGGCAGGTGCTATTGGAGGTGGCTGCGCTGATATTACTGCAATGCTTCTTTTCTGATGCTCTGATGGAGGGAATTGAGATATTCTAACTCGTTCATTCCTTTTTGTCAGAGGAGTGGGAGCTAATTATAAAATATCTTCCAGAGCTTCTCTGTGGAAGGATGACAGCCACTGTGTTTTTCTCTTCTTCAAAATAGAGAAGCGACTGTTACATTTCATTGCCTGGCTCTGGCTGTGCACCAGCCCTTCTTATAATACATATTCTGAATGGTTAGCTATTGTTTCTAATAGTGACTTTCCATTGAGGAAACTTGTTCCAAACAATAGACAATGAATCCTTTGGTTTTAGAAAACAATGACCTGCAGCTGAAAAAGGCATAACCAGAGCTGAAAAGATCCCCTTCCTGCTCACCATCTCTGAGAATAAATCCTTACTGGTAACATTTCTGAGTATGGGTTGTGGAGGGGTGAAAGGGTGAAAGGGTGAAAAGGGGGGATCACCTTTGTCAGAACTCCATTCTGGCCCAAGGGACAGAATTTGGATTTCAAGATCCTGACCCAGAGCTTGTTAATCAGAGCTCTCTTCTTTGAGATAAAGAACAGATAAGGCATGCTCTGGACTGAGGAGGATGAATGAAGGGAAGAGTTCAGTGCCTGCACCATGCACTCACGGAAAGAACCATGGGGAACAAAATCTCCCTTGCTGTCATATGCTTTTGTAGCTGGAAGGGGCATCACTGACCGCCACTGTTGCAGAGAACTGAAAGGATGGACAACAGAGGTTCCACCTCTGCCAAAGCTGGGCGGCAGGTGGAGGGCAGAAGTCCCAGAATTCCAAGTGATGGTCAGTAGTGGAGGACCCTGGATTGCTGAGAGCCACTTCAGGAGCCTCCACCACTGACATAGCTAGAGCAGAGCCTGTGTGAAGCCAGCATCTTTCCTCCAGTTGTTACAGAAAATGAACCATCTCTACTGTGCCTGTACCTGACTGTCATAGTTTTTCCTGGGCTTAAGAAAGATTTGCTCTAGCCAGGACTGTTGGTCCTGATAGGAGAGCAGGCATTTCCCCCATAGAAACCCTGAAAAACTACTATGGAGAAACTAAGTTCACATAAGTTACTACTTAAGAAGCTACTACACATGGATGACTATTTATATTTTGTAATTTTGGTATGTAGTGAAGAAACAAAACTTAAAGCTTGAAGGGATGGTTGGTAGGGCGGTTCATACCTGTTAGCCCAGCTTCTTGGGAAGTGGAAATAGGAAGATTGAAATTTAAGTTGGACTCAAGCAAAAATGGTAGTGATAATCTCATTTCAGCAGCAGCAATAACAAGGACACCTGGGATTCCAGTAACATGGGCAAACACACACACACACACACATACACACACATACACCACCACCACCACCACCACCACCACATCACCAAACTGAGAAATCACTAAAGGAAAAGGACTGGGAGGAGGTAGGTGCCAGTGGCTCAGAGCACTTGCCCAACAAGCTGTAGGACCTGAGTTCAAACAAGAGAGGGAGAAGAGAGAGAGAGAGAGCTTTAAGGGACCCTAGGTTACAAAGCAAAATATATTAAAGGAGTTTAATCCTATAAGGGTTAAATAATTATTTATTAAAATAATGACAACAAGTTAAAATCTCATTTCTAGGATTTACTGAGGAATCTTTCCCAGGGCCAGTAGCCTAAAACTAGCCTATGATTGAAATGGTCACCTATCAAAGCAAGAGTGATACTCAAAGGGTTTTTCATTTGGGTGGGACTTGGCACCAATCACTTAGGCTGTCTGTGGACATGGAATGCTATGCTTAACCCACTAGCTGCCAGAATGTAGAAAAGACTGAAGGCTTTGTGGGAGGTTTAGGATTCAGACTGGTCAGACAGTAGGGGGTACTTGAGGAGCTTAGAGAAAGAATCTTTAGTAACCAGTGTCGAAGTCTTTTAATATTTTGACAGCTTGAATACACATAGTAGTACATCTTATGTAGACCTCAAATTCAACCCTCCCTCCCTCCTTCCCTCCATCCTTCCTTCCCTCCATCCATCCATTCACTCTATTTTCTGTCTTGTATCCATGCAACACACATATTCTAGGTACCTACCCTTGGAGTATATGTGTCACAGTGGATATACAAATGATTTAGAATGGTTCCGACCCTGAAAGATCTCATAAATTATTCTTGTTACTTGTGGCAAGAATGGGTGGTAAGTTGCTGCCATAGTTCTATTATGAAAGAGCTATCAAGAAATTTCAACAAGTAAAAAGTAAAATAAATTTATAAAGTTTCCCAGAAAAAGTTTATTATTTTATGTTTCACTTGTTCCTTAAAACAATCCCTTGAGTTGGGCACAAAAACTTCTACAAAGAAGTGAATTGAGATACAGAAACTTCATAGCAGACAGAGGAGCACACAGAAATCTTGCTCATGAACTTAAAAAAAAATAAAGATTATAGAAAGCAGAGTGTTGGCAACTTATAAGCTACTCCTAAGCTGAGAATGGAAAATCTTGGTTCAGAGCCAGTGCAGGCAGAAAAGTCCATGAGACTGTTATCTCCGATAAGCCATCAAAAATCCAGAAATGGAGGTGTGGTTCAAGGAGTAGAGCACCAGCATAGACCAAAGAAGCCAAGTGAGAGCTTAAGGCCCTGAGGTCAAGTCCCAGTATTGGTACACACAGACACAGACACAGACACAGACACAGACACAGACACAGACACAGACACACACACACACACACACACACACACACACACACACACACACACACACACACACACACACCAGGCCTAGAAATATTTTGCTGAGTGGAGGATTGTGATTTCAAAATGTGGATTTCATTTCTATTTAAAATTGCTGTTTTCTGATGAACTCTGTAGCCAGGAGCAGAAGACCCAGTTTAGTGTGGTTGTATCAGTGCATTTGACTCTTGATTAGCCAGTGTTTGGCTTGCAACTGGTTTGATAGAGCAAGAAAGATGGAAGAGTCCATTGACTGTGATTAGTAATAACCTTTTTTCATGTCAAATGCAATTTAACACTCTCAAAGGAAGTTGGTGCTTCTTAGTGTCTTTAAAGAAATATTGAGCCAAGACAAATATCACAGTGTCCCCAATGGGATGTGCTTTTGTCCTTTTCCTGTGAGTGCTTTGCAGTCATCTGGATCTTTCTGTACCCTGACTTTGACAAATTCTGATAATGACTGCCTTTGGCTCTGCAAGTGAATGGAGAAACATTTTTGTGGTTGAGTTAAACCAACTTTCAGGAGTTGGTTAAGTTCGAGTTCATTTTTAAACTGTCAGTAGGAAATAGACTATAGAGTATTTATAAGAGGAAAATAAGATTTACTGCCTTCTCTTCTTGCCTGACTTCACAGAAAGTTTGGATAGAGAAGTAACTGCAAGAAACATGACCTGTCCTCTGGAGATTATGGCTAGGGGCTTGCTGACAGTGATGAAAGCTAAAAGCACATGTACCTGGTGAAGAGGCAGATGAGGTCATTGCTAGGTTACTGACCATTCAAGAGTTGAAACAATAACCAAGAATTATTACTCCTCTGTTATGACTCTTTGAAATGGGTCAGCACCTTCTGTATCCAGAGCAATGACTTCTACCAGACAATAGTTTTGAGTAATTAATAAAATCCTGAGAAATTATCGACACTTTTATGATAGAGAAAGTGTTAGAATTAATGAGAACATAAAATAAAGTCATGGCTCAAACTAGCGGGTGGGGGACCAAGTTAATAAACAATCTTCCTGTAATTTTTTTTACCCTAGTGAATTATAACAGTAGATGCTGATTTACAACAGACTGCTTCTGACCAATTCTAGCTCTGCCGAGATAATGAAAAATAATTCTGCATGAGATAGAAAAGATAGTTCATTTTTTGTGCCCCAAATGTCATCAAGGCATCTAGAAAAACATTAAAATACAGCTCGTGCATAATTTCTTTTTCCTCCAGTAAATTTTAATCACACCAAACAGGCAATAAACCAAATGTAGTTATTTCCTCTCTAATTAAATTGACTAAATTCACAGGGTCACCACATTAATTAAAATAGCACTCACCCAGTTGTAAAATTACAAGTACATGTCATTTTTTTGGGCTTCACAATGTGGCTTTTATTAGTTCATACACTTAAACTCATGCAGGCTACCCATCGCTCTGAACTATTTCAGGTCTGTGAATTTTGTAACAAATCATTTGTTAGAAAGAAAAGTTAAGTAAAATCTGACCTTTAACTGAAGCCCACACTCTTACCTGGTACAATATTTTTTCCCCTGTCAAATACCAGTTATATTCCTATAAATAAAGCTAGTTCCAACTTCAGAGTAATAGATTACCTTGAACTTTCCCAGAGAAGACTATCTTTATTTTAATCCATTTCAGTCATGACTAAAAATGATTTCAGAATATAATGGTGCAAAACCTCAATATTCCCAGAGACTGATTAAATTGGACTCTGACGGCCTAATGATAATACAGCATAATTAAACATACAGTGTGTGTGCAGTGTCTTTGAAACAAGTTGTCTGTAAGGTGGATAGAGAAGAAATGAGATTTCTTTTGTGTTATTTTTAAATGAGACTTAAAAGTGTAAATCTAAGTTTACACTGCTTGACTATATCATTCTCTCATCTCTCTCAAATCCCATGTGAAGTTAGTTTTCATAGACTCAGATTTGGAAACTCTTGAGTCAAATTCCTGAGCCAGAATCCCCTTTCCATTGCTCTGGGCTCATCTGGCCTCCCAGAGCAGCCCTTTCTCTATTTGAAGGTTGATTGCTGGAAGCTGATTCCTCAGGCTGTTAGAGGCTGAGCTCATTTCCCTCCACCATTAGTCCTTGCTCTGCCTCTCTCATCTCTACAAATGATCCGAATGCTGCACAGTTGCTCAGATTATGCATTTTCAGACTTGTCTACATTTAGATACCATATCCTGGGCTGAATTCAAACTTATCTATACCAGTCTTAAAATATAACTCCCAAGCCAAAGTTGGTGGCTCACACAAGTAATCTTAATTACTCAGAAAGATGAGATCTGAGGGTCAAGGTTAGAAGACAACCTAGCAAGACAAACGTGAAAGACTTTTATCTCCAATTAATCAGCAAAAATCTTGAAGTGGACTCATGGTCCAAGTGGTAGAGCACTAGCCATTAGTGGGAGCTCATGACCATGAGTTCAAGCTCTGGTATCCTACTGACACATGCACAAAAATCTTTTGCTATTAGTGATGGTTTGTTTTGATTAGACTTATTGAAAATAATTTTATATTGTTGTGGGGTAAGCCACCAGGAGAGACCACATGGGCACAGAGGACAGCCAATAAAAAGTCTTCATTAGCTGGCCAGCAGCTACATTGGGTCTTCGAGACACCTAAGTGCAGTACTGAGTCCCCTTTCAGGCTGCTTTTAAGGAAAAAGTTTACATCGTTGTTTGCTCAGGGGTTGAAAGTCCCTAAGGGTTCTTTCCTGCAAGTGCAAGCCAAATGGGAAGTTTATAGAAGCCAAGCACAGGGCAAAGGCAGTATGACTGCTACTAGGACTTGTTTCTATGACCCATTACTTAGGAACATAAACAGAACAGGGGATACATATATCAAATGTCAAACCATAAGGAACCAGTCACAGGTGAGGGCGCAGACCTATCATTAAGATGGAGTCACAAAAGCAAAATGGAGTTACAGAAGTGAAGAGTGAACTCTAAGACAGTGGGGTTTGATAAGCCCTATCACAATATCCTGTTGAATCCAGTGGAAAGTTGGATAATATGCCCTATCATTGCGTTTTTAGGTAATTTACTTTTATTACATTTTCTAAAAAGTACTAGAGCAAAAGAAGATAGAAACTTTTTAAAAAGTAGACTTCCTTCCAGCTAGATGAGAAACTATGTGGGTGTAATGCTGTTGAGGTCACACTAACCAGATGAAGCTCCACTTTCAGCTTTCTTGTCTCAGGTACTTTCCCACATATATTTTTTGCTGAGTATTTAAAAACATATCCTAAAATATACTTTCACATACAAATACTTCTCAATATGGAGCCTTAAAAGTGATGTCTTACTAAACATAGTGCTACCCTATGACCCAGAAATTCCACTTCTAGGCATTTATCCAACAGAGCACAAACCAGGCCACACTAAAGCCACCAGCACAACCATGTTCATTGAAGTATTGTTTACCATAGCCAAGATATGGAATCAACCCAGATGCCCCTCAGTAGATGAATGGATCAAGAAAATGTGGTATAAATACAATGAAATTCTATTCATCCATCAGAAAGAATGATATTGTACCATTCACAAGGAAAGAGAAAGACTTGGAAAAAATTATATTAAATGAAATAAGTTAGACACAAAGAAACATAGGTTACATGGCTTCTCTCATTTGTTGCAAATAGAATATGCCCATAATTCTACATGTAAACACACTGGATGGTAATAGACAAAAAATACACTTGGATACAATAAATTATACAGGACTCCAGACATTCACACAGTGAGACCAAAGAAGGATATTCTTAGGAGAGTATCACAAAGGCTCAATAGCTATGTGCATATGATTATATAAAATGGTTTTTATCAAAATGAGCTCCAAGAAGTGGAAATGAAGTTTTTTTGTTATTTTGCTTTTTTTCTTCATTGTCATTGTTTTTGATTTTTTGTCTCATATGTAAGTTTATCTGTTTGGGGGAAAGGAAGGGAAGCATAGAAATGGGACACAAGGTGAACAAATGTGGCAGGTTTACTAGACATTCTGTTGAAAATGAACTATACAACTTGTGGAGGGGGTGTTGGTAGGGGAAAAACTGGGAGAAAAATGAGGGAAGAGAGATGACACTGTTCAAAAAGAAATGTACTCATTATCTGACTTATGTAACTGTAATCCCTCTGCACATCACCTTTACAACAACAATTGTTTTAAAAAAGAAAAAAATGATGTCAAAATTTTAAGATCAAGCCCGCGCCGGTGGCTCATGCCTGTAATCCTAGCTACTCAGGAAGCTGAGATCTGAGGATCGCAATTCAAAGCCAACCCAGGCAGGAAAGTCCTTGAGACTCTTATCGCCAATAAACCACTAGAAAACCAGAAGTGGCGCTGTGGCTCAAGTGGTAGAGCGCTCTCCTTGAGCTGAAGAGTGCAGGGATAGCGCCCAAGCCCAGAGTTCAAGCCCCACAACTGACCAAAAAAAAAAAATTAAGATCATCATATTCAACAAAATAAATAATACTTAGTATCAAATGCCTGGTTCTTATTCACTTTTCTCGATGGATGTGGTACCTCACACATATTATCCTAGTTTCTGGGTAAACTGAGATTCTGACTCATTTTCAGGACAGCCTGGGCAAAACTGTCCACAAAATTCCATCTCAGCTTGAAGAAGTTGGTTGTTATGGTGTGTGCCTGTCATCCTAGCAGGAAGACTAAAAAATAGGATGATCACAGCTCAAGGGAATGCCTTAGCAAAAAATGAGATCCTATTTCAAAATAACTAGTAGTACAAATAAGGACTATAGATGGTTGGTTTTTTGTTTGTTTGTTTGTCGGTCATGGGGTTTGAACTCTAGCCTGTGCACTGTCCCACAGCTCTTCAGCTCAAGGCTAGTGCTCTTCCACTTGAGCCACAGCACCACTTCTAGCCTTTTCTGCTTATGTGGTGCTGAGGAATCGAACCCAGGGCCTCATGCATGCAAGGCAAGCGCTCTACCACTGAACCACCTTCCCAGCCTCTATACATGTGTTTTTGCACTAACACATTTGCCTGCTTGAGACCCCGAATTCAAATACTAGTATCACTGCCAAAAAAAAAAAAAAATCTTAAAATTCGCTTTTCTGACAATCCCAAACACGTATTTTTATAATTGTTTTCTTTAAGCCAGAATGCAAACAAATATGGACCCCACCTCTGGAAGATCTGATTCAAATATCCTTCAATGTAACAGTTCCCTTTCCTCTGTTTAAAATTCATTCATTTTTCCTTTTAAAAAAAATCATATGATTGGTGAAGAAACAGATTTGTCATGTCAAATTTGACACCTTTTGGGATGTGGTCTATTGTTTCCTGAGACCGTCTGTTAACTAGTTCCTCTATCCCTGGTAGTTCTTTTCTTTTTGGGATCAGTCAAAGGCTTTATGAGATCAGGGTGTCTGTACATGTGTTTGTATGCTTGCAACATTACTCCTTAGGTGAAGCTCTATATTGCTAATGCACCAACCAATCTGGTTGCCCACTTTTCTGGATACTCACATTAACTAGTGTGGGTTCCTTTTTCCTCTGTTCATTCAATAGAAGTGTCCATTAACTTTTATGTAATGCTAAGCAGCCATTAATCATTGCTATTTAGATCTATTCTTTCCCTGGGATTTGCAAACAAGTGGTTTTTCTCATTATCGCTTATTCATTTATTAGCTCGAATGGCTTTCTACAGAGAGAAATATACCGTCTTTAATTGGTTATCTCGAAATATTTCAAGATTAGGAAAGCAGAGTAAATGCTAGCATCTTTCCCTTTCTTCTAACAAGTTTCAAAGTAATAAATTTGTGTTTTAGTCATCTCCCAAGGTGACCAATTAATTTTGCTGTTTTGGTTTTGTTGAAGTTTCAATGTGAACTCATAAATGTTAATATATTTGATGTGTTTCAAAACACTGTAACCGTTATTCCGTTCATCTTATCTCTGGCATGGGGTGCTGTGTTGTCTGCTCTGGGTATTGTGTTTGTTTGTTTGTTTGTGGCATCATCCTGGTAGTCTTTGAGAGCTCCTAGTTTTCAGGTAGGAGATATCTCAGTCTTTACTTTTTCAGCCCCAGACATGAAATAGCTATTTCTTCAAGTGATTCCAATTCCTTTTAATGAGTTGGTATTGATTGTGCACTAGGCTGTGTTCTACTGGCCATCTTCATCCTCCTCCTTCTTTTATTCCTTCTCCCTCCTCCTTTTTCCTTTTGGTGCTAGTGTGGTTTAGACTCAAGGCTTTGTGCTTGCTAGGCAGGAACTCTACACTTGGGCCACACAGCCCCTTTTGCTCTGGTTATTTTTGAGACAAGGTCTTTCTTTTTGCCCAGGCCAGCCTGGACCACAATCCTATTTGGCTAACATGACAAAAATGCACCTCTGTGTCCATATTTTTCCATTGAGATGAAACTTCAAAAACTTTTAACTTAGGCTGGCCTTGAACCATGATTGTCTTTATTTCAACTTCCTGAGTAGCTGAGTTTACAGGTGTGAGCTACTAGTGCTAGGCCTACAGACCTAACTCCCTTCAGCCCTTTCCATTTGGACCTGAACTGTTTGCCAGAACCAAATACATGAATGCTTGGGGCCAAAGCCATTGCTTTTCTGTGAGAGCACCCAGTGTACATGTAAGGAGCCACAATAGGGTCTCCTGAATTCATCCACTATTGCTTCATTTGTTCATTTAATTAGTACCTACTGTACGTGAATACAGGTCTGGTTTCAGGCCCCAGGAGAAGGGGAATAGACAAAGCAGACTTATTCCCTCCCAACCATGATGCCATTCATAGAGAAGTCTGCTTTCTCACACAGAGTGGTCTGATAAGCAGAGGTGCAAAGACCTAAAGGACATAAAGAAGATGGACAGAAGTCTGGAGGAACAGTGTTGGGGCAGAAGGAACAGCCCATCTAAAGGCCCCAAGTCAGAACAATGCTTGCTGTGATTTCTAACCCAGAAGATGCTGACAAATTCTTTACTCTCCAAGGTTCCAATGCGTTTTATAGGTTGTAAAATCCTTGATCACATTAAAAATTTTTACAAGTTGGCAGCTTGCTTTTCTTTGGTGACTTTTATGTCATCACTTCATGTCTTGCGAGATAAACCATCTTCCCCTCTCACCTGACATAGCTGTAAGATACCTTCTAATTCCAGTCACTATAGGAGTTCTACCTGAACACATGGAGAGTGTACATGCACACATACGCACACGTCCCCACATGTACCCTCAAAAATAAGACAAAACAGAAGCCATCTTTCATCCCCCACTCACAATTAACATCACTATCTTGACCGTTTGCATCTCTATGTGTTTTTTAATTTTATTGTTATTATAAAGGTGATACACAGAGGAGTTACACAAGTTACATAAGCCAGATAAAGAATCCATTTCTTTTTGAACAATGTCACCCCTTCCCTCACACTCTCCCAGTTTTTCCCTCCCATCCCTACCTACAAGTTGTATAGCTCATTTTCAACATAGTGTTTAGTTTTACAGTTGCATTTGTTCTCCCTTTGTCCATCCATTTCTGTGTCCCCCTTACCCTCCTAAGACAGATAAATGAACAAGCAAGACAAAAAGGAAACCAAACCAAAAGCAGCAACAAAGGAAATAAAACCATCTTGTTTGTATTTTCTAGAGTTCATTTCAATAAATATTATTTTATATGATCAGATGTTTGAGCTCTTTTTATAATGTGCCATCCCTGGCCTTCCCACTTTCCCACATGGTCTTCACACCTGCAGAGACTTCTAGATTATTCCTACTAAACAGGTCTTTGTCAGAGCAGGACATCTGACTGCTTGCTGGTTTGGATCATCCCTTCAGACCCAGGGGGGGTAGTCCTGGTATAATACAGGGTAGCCCCGTATTCCTTCCTGCGCTCTTTCCAAAGTCACACACCGGTAGAAAGACCACCTGAATGAGAGCAGGCAGAGGCTGGTCCTCCATCATCAAGGTAGGCTAGAGAGCTTACAGGGTAGGTGGGATGTAGAGGCAAGCAATATTTCACTGGTAGCAGTAAAGACAGAATGCAGTCAATTTTTCTAACAAGGGAAGAATTTGAGTAAGATTTCCATTTACGAAGTTTGCGCTCATTACCCAAGGCCATTCTTGGTATCACCGTCATTCATGGGATCATTGTCAAGGATGTGTTCATTTGGCAAGTTTCATCATCTTCAGTGTCCTGAACTCTTGTATATGTGAAATAATTTTAACAAATTTAAACAGATGTAGAAAAGTACAAGGACCAGCAAAATAAGAACAGGTAGAGGCCATGGGTTTTGGGATTTCTAGCCAAGGCATGGTCACAATCACCATGACTAGTGTTGGCAGCTCAAAAGGAGGCAGGGGAGGGAGGACATTGTATGGAGGAAATAGGAAGGCCTTGAGTGTGCTTTGATTGTAAGCTGGTGTGTGGGAGCTGGAGGTGGGCTGACTAGAAAAGGGGGTGTTTTCCCCTTTATGATGAAAGTTCTGGAAAAATTAGGAATCCATGGAACATTCCTCAATACAATAAAGGCTGTATATGAAAAACCTACAGCCAGCATTATACTTAATGGTGAAAAACTAAAGCCATTTCCTCTTAACTCAGGAACAAGACAAGGATGTCTACTCTCTCCACTTCTCATCAATCTAGTATTAGAATGTCTAGCTACAGCAATAAGACAAGATGCAAACATAAAGGGGATCCAAATAGGGAAAGAAGAAGTAAAACTCTCCTTCTTTGCAGATGACATGATCTTGTATTCAAGGAATCCCATGGACTCTGCTCCCAAATTACTCAAGCTGATTCAAAACTTTGGCAAAGTAGCAGTGTATAAAATTAACCCTCAAAATCAATGGCTTTTCTGTATGCCAACAATGAGAAAAGAGAAAAATGTGGCTGAAATCAGGAAAGCAACTCCATTTGGAATAGCCCCACAAAAAATAAAATACCTAGGAATTAACTTAACCAAAAAAGTGAAGGACCTCTATGATGAAAACTTTAAAAACCTAAAAAAGGAAATCAAAACAGAACTTAGAAAGTGGCCAAAACTCCCATGCTCCTGGATTGGAAAGATCAACATCGTGAAAATGACAATACTTCCCAAGGCTATCTACAAATTCAATGCGATACCTATCAATATTCCAACTTCATTCTTCAAGGAAATAGAAAAGGCAATCCAACAATTCATATAGAACAATAAAAGACCCTGAATAGCAAAAATGATCCTCAACAGAAAGAAATATCAATACCAAATTTCAAACTCTACTACAAAGCCATAGTAATCAAAACAACTTGGTACTGGCACAAGAACAGACCTCAGGACCAATGGAATAGAATTGAAAACTTAGAAAGGAACCTACAGACCTATAGCCATCTAATCTTCAATAAGGGAGCTAAAAAAATAGAATGGAAGAAAGACAGCCTCTTCAGTAAATGGTGTTGGCAAAATTGGTTAACTACTTGTAGAAACTAAAGCTAGATCCTTATATATCACCCTGCACAAGAATCAACTCCAAATGGATCAAAGACCTCGGAGTCAAAGCAGACACTCTGAAAACATTACAGGATGGAATAGGAGAAACCCTAGGTCTCCGTGGCACAGGCCAAAATTTTCTTAACAGAGACCCAGAAACACAACAAATCAACAAAAGGTTGGACAAATGAGATTGCATGAAATTGCAGAGCTTCTGCATGGCAAAGGACATAGCTAGCAAGATCAATAGAAAGCCCATGGATTGGGAGAAGATCTTCACTACCCATACAACAGACAAGGGTCTCATATCTAAAATATACCTGGAACTCAAAAAATTAAATCCCCCAACAACAAATCTTCAAAGAAACAACTGCCCAATAAATAAGTGGGCTAAAGACTTAAAGAGAAACGTCTATGAAGAGGAAAGAAGGATGGCCAATAGACATGAAGAAATGCTCAATCTCGCTAGCCATAAAAGAAATGCAAATCAAAACAACATTGAGATACCACCTCACCCCAGTTAGAATGGCTATAATCAAGAACTCTAATAACAACAGATGATAGAGGGGATGTGGACAGAAGGGAACCTTACTGCATTGTTGGTGGGAGTGTAAACTTGTTCAACCACTTTGGAAAGCAGTATGGAGGTTCCTCAAAAGACTCCACATAGAGCTCCCCTATGACCCAGCAATCCCATTTTTGGGCATTTACCCAAATGTTCACAAACAAGACCACACACTAAAGCTACCAGCACAACTATGTTTATTGCAGCATTATTTACCATAGCTAAGACATGGAACCAACCCAGATGCCCCTCAATAGATGAATGGATCAAGAAAATGTGGTATATATACACAATGGAATTCTATGCCTCCATCAGAAAGAATGACATTGCCCCATTTGTTAGGAAATGGAAAGGCTTGGAAAAAATTATATTAAGTGAAGCAAGCCAGGCCCAAAGAAACATAGGTCCCATGGTTTCCCTTATTTGCAATAACTAGTATATGTCTGAGTCAAGCAGAAAAGGTCAGATAAGTTGATGTTAGGGAAATGAACCCTAAGATAAGTATTCAAATGTTTTCTTTTTCTTTCATGGGATTGTTTCTTACATATTTATAAGATTATTTCTTTGTTGCTTTGTATGTCCCTCCTCCACGGTATAACCCCTGCTTTTACTGTATTTGATGTTGGTATAATTTGTGGAGGGGAAGGGAAAAAACAAATCGTTTAACTAAGGATACAGGTGGACCCATTGCAACAATGAGATGTACAAGTTGTTATGTCAAAAACGAACTTTACAACTTTGGTGGGGGGGAGAATTCATTGGGGGGAGAGGATGGGAAGGGATGGAAAGGGAAACAAAGGAGGAGGCTACAATGCTTGATAAGAAATGTACTCATTATCTTGCCCATGTAATTGTAACCCCTCTGTACGGTTTTTTCACAATAAAAAATAATTTAAAAAAAACACAAAAAAAGAAAAAAGAAAAGGGGGTGTTTTATCTGCTTGGTTTAGGGGGCACCTTTGGCTCTCTCTGTGTGGTTGTGAATCGAGGGGGCAGGGATAAGCAAATAAGGAAGCTGCAGTCACTGCCACGTGCTGACCTTTCTGGGTGACTGCTGCCTGTGGTTTGGCTTTCAGACTGGTTGCTATGGAGACCATGGGTCAGAATTCCATCATCATTTGTGGTCTGGCCATTGTCCATTTGTATATTCAGTCCCTCAGATGTTGTTCAAAATACCATGTTACAAATTTGAAGGCAATGATGGAGAGAGACCTTCCTTCAGAAGTTCTGTGGGGTGGCAGGTACAGCACAAATACCTCAAATGTTGAAGGCACAAGATTTGAGTTCCAACAGGTGACTGGACAGTTTCCTTCCTGGTATCATGAAAAAAATATGACACCTACCTTGCAGGATTGTTGAAAGAATAAGAAATACGAGACATTGCAAGTCTGCAAAGTCCTCCATAAACGCATGCATTGTCACAACTGTGCACTGGAGAGAGGAAGCTGGTGGGTCTTCTGAGGGTCCCTCTGGGGGTTGGAGTCAAGAGTTTTTGCAGACTTGGGATTTTGGATGGCAGCCAGCTTTGCTTTTGGTTCAGACCAAATCCAGCAAATGAAATTGGCTTCCTGCCACTTGTTGAGTGGAGTCTTCATGCAGTGGGAGGGCTATGTGTCCCTCTTGCTCATTGGTCAGTGGTATTTTTGTTTTTTACCATTCTGCAAGTCTATGAGGCCATCTCTGACAGGCGGATCACTAGTCTGCATTCGTGACAGTCCACAGTGTAGCAGAAAAACAGATGAATGCCCTTGTGGTCCAGGTTCCCATCATACATGCAGACTGCTAAGTGTGAACGAAAACTACATCAGAACAAAACAACCACATGCCACACTGCTCAGACAGAACCTTCCTGTGGCTACTCTGGTATTGCACTTTTACACAATCCCTAGCACCTTCCTCCAAGGATAATTTATTTAGCAAGAATCTATACTGGCAACAATTTTCTCCATTTCTCCCTTCCCACCTCAATGTTATTCTCAGTGCTTGCTCTGCACAAGACCCATGAGTGTTCAACATAGAAACTTGGAGCAGAGACCATTAACATTTAACCTAGGATCTATCTAAATAGCAGTAAATGTCACCCTATTTTCCATCTTTGTCCACCTGGCTGATCAGTCTGATCCTTTGAATGCCACCTGAATTCCATCAGTCTACACAGAGGCTTATCCCTCAAAGTTCCCTATTCACACGGGCTTTATCAAAGGTTATTATATGTTACCTGCAATATCTGCTTTGCCTGGGAATCATACATAAGCCTAGCCATATGCTCTATTATAGAGCTATTAACACTTTCCAAAGAGCTGATCTCCACAGAAATACACATCTGGATATGCTTGGGTTCTATATTAGTTTCCCAGGCCTGCTATAACAAAGTACCATAAAGTTGGTGGCTTAAAGCAAGATATACTATATTTGACCCACCTCTATAGACTCCATCCAAAATCAAGGAGTCAGCAGGATGCTGCTCACTCTGTGGACACAGAGAAGGCCTTGCTTCCTCCTAACTTGGTGATCTTTGCAATCCTTGGCTTGGGAATATATCAAGGAGAGTTCTGCCTTGTTCAAGTGAGTTCATCACTGTGCTCTTCCTGTTGTGTTCTTCCATATTTTCCTCTTATTTATTTATTCATTTATGTATTTATTTATTGCCTCATACTTGCTAGGCTGATCCTCTACCATTTGAGGCATGCCTTCAGCCCTCTCCTTCACCAATTTTTAATTTAAAAAAATTTTAAGTTGGGCACTGATGGCTCACTCCTGTGATCTTAGCTACTCAGGAGGCTGAAATCTGAGGATCACAGTGCAAAGCCAGCCCAGGCAGGAAAGTCCTTGAGACTCTTATCTCCAATAAACCACTCAGAAAACTGGAAGTGGTACTGTGGCTCAAGTGGTACAGCACTTGCCTTGAGCTGAAGAGCTGAGGGACAGTACCCAGGCCCAGAGTTCAGGCCCCACGACTGACAAAAAAAATTAATATAAAGGTTACAGTTACATATGTCAGGTAATGAGTGCATTTCTTTTCAACACAGTGTCTAGTGAGTACCCTGCTGCATTTGTTGACTCTTTGTCCCTCCATCTGTGCCCCCTTCCAAAGACAGATAAATGAACCAACAAGACCAAAAGAAAAGAAGACAAAACAGCAATAGACTCTAAACCTCTTGTTTCCATTTCCTGGGTCACTGGTTTTTTTTTTGTTGTTTGTTTGTTTGTTTTTTTTTTGTCGGTCGTGGGGCTTGAACTCTGGGCCTGGGCGCTGTCCCTCAGCTCTTCAGCTCAAGGCGAGCGCTCTACCACTTGAGCTACAGCGCCACTTCCGGTTTTCTAGTGGTTTATTGGAGATAGGAGTCTCCCGGTCTTTCCTGCCCGGGCTGGCTTTGAACCGTGATTCTCAGATCTCAGCCTCTTGAGTAGCTAGGATTACAGGCGTGAACCACCGGTGCCCGGCTTCACTGGTTGTTTTTGAGGTAATGTCTTACTTCCTCCCCAGAAGTGCACCTGAGCTGTGATCTCCCTGACTGAGGCTTCCCCTTCTTGCTAAGATCACAGGCCCTTACCACTGCCTCCAGCTTCTCCCTATGGGAATGGTGACTTGTGGATTTTTTTTTTTTTTTTTTTGCCTAGGCTGTCCTAGAACTGACAGCCTAGGCAGAACTTGGCAGAACTCAGCCTCCCATGTAGCTTGTGATGATAGAGCTCTTGCCACTGTACCCAGCTATGATTTGAGAAAGGATCTTGCAAACTTTCTGCCAAGGCTGACCTCAAATCATGATCCTCCTTTTCTCAGACTCCTAAGTAGATAAGATTATAGACATGAGCCACTGATGCTCAATTCAAATGTCCCCCCCCCTTTTTTTCCCTAAGAGTACTGTTCAATGGATTAGGTTCCTCATTTTATCTTGATGACACCTGCAACAACTCTAGTGAGTTGAAAGGAGCTTGTGTGAAAACTTGGCTTCATGCTGGACATAGTACATGCTCAATGTCAATGGGCTATGTTGATTAAGCAGGTTCTGCTCTGAGCTCTTCAAGAATATTGACCTTCTTATTCCTTAACACAATTGTACTTCAAGCCAGACACCAGTGGCTCATGCCTGTAATCCTAATTATTTAGGAGGCTGAGATCTGAGGATTATGGTTTAAAGCCAGCCTAGGAAGCAAAGTCCAATTAACCACAAAAAGGCTGGAAGTAGAGCTGTGGGTCAAGTGGTAGAGTGCTAGCCTTGAGTACAAAAGCTCAGGGACAATGATCAGGCCCTGAGTTCAAGCTCCAAGATAGACAGCCAGATACTCAGACACACACACACACACACACACACACACACACACACACACACGCTCACCACACCACACACACCCTATTTCATCTCTCATTTTTACAGAGGGTTTAACTAAGGCTCAGATAGCCTCACAATAAGTCCAAGGCCATACACTCGTAAGTGACAAGCTGAGGTGTATGTCTAGAAGACCAGCTCAGACTTCAAACACTACAGTGTCTACACTTGATCTACCCAGTATTCATCTCCAGACCCAAGAAGACTGGTTCTTTGGAATGCCTTTTCTGCTATCTTAGACTCACCTGAGTATGACTTTAACTTTAAAATGAAGTTTTCTCTGCCTTCTCAGTCCTCTAGGCCTTTATCCCCCCAACTGCTTGGAGTTTTGGCTTTCTGAATCTTGTTCTGCCTGTGGTGACTTGCAGCGAGAAAGAGTTCAGCTCCAAACTCATCTCTAGGTAGCGGATATCCTCTCAGCAGGCTGGCCATCCCTCAAGCTCTGCCCTTCTCCCTGTTTGCTTTCTTCTATTTGAAACAAAACCAAAAGCACAGTCCCTCAGCCCCAGTGCCGCTCTCTTCAGCCCTTGCCTGTGTCTAGATGAAGAGATAGTCCCTCTTACAATACACTCGTCTCAGGTCCCTAGAGCATAAGCCAGCCACCATAGAGAGGTGGTAGTACCTGGCCATAAAGGGAGGGCAATGGAGGGGCAGTAGAAGAGATGTTTACCTAGGGACTACTTGGCCAGGATTGGGAAGAGATGAAGATGTTTCCAGCTTGTTCTAGCGATCTAGCAAAGGAGACAGACATGCGGCAGGGCTCTATGTCCCACTGTGGAGGACACAGGAGAGGACCTTGAGTGGAATCAGCCCTTGTAATTGTGTAGCCTGTCACCACCCTGTCTGACCTGTCCTCACTGTTGAAGAATGACTGCCATACCATCGGTGATGCTCCAGGATGCCGTGAGGCCCAAGAGGCGGGGCTGTTACATGCCTTTCATTGGACCTACTAGAGAAGGAGGGCAGCTTTCCCATCGCCTTCTCTCCTGCTGTACTCACTTTTAGCAGCAAGTCCCGACTGCCATGCAAATAAGACTCTTCAAAAGTATGATTGCATAGAGGAACAAGGTTTTGATTTTGTTTTTTTTTTTAAAGGAAGTATCCAGATCATTTGCCGAGCCTACACCTGCCTCTCCTGACCAGTGGGCAGGAGCCCTGTTAAGTGCTAAGGCTATGTAGAAGCAGAGAGGTAGAGGCAGAGGCAGAGAGACAGACAGAGAGGCAGACAGAGAGGCAGAGGCTGACTTCTTCTCCGGAGCCGCCTTCCTTCCAAAGGAGGATGGGCCACAGTGTGTCCTCCACTGGCTGCGTTGACAGGGCTGTGTGACTTTCAATGGTGGAACAGCTCACCTGGGACTATATCCTAATGACGATTCTTTTGTAACGTGGCCATTATTTCTCCACAGAGTACAACTGAGTGAAGCCAATTGCTGAGACAGACAGTCTAGGCATGTCACTGCATTAAATGGACGGTTCCTCCCCTGTGGCCATTAATAATTTATACCTTAAAGCTGGAGACAAGCACTGCCCAGTGAGCTAATTAAAAATACCCAACCTCGCAGATGAAAAGGGACCATTTTCTACCTGGATAGTTTTCAGGAGACGAGCCTGTCTACTGTCCCAGATAGAAAGGAACGATGTCACTCAGCCACAGGAAATCCACTTTGGCAAACAAATGAATCCACCAGACTCCACCAGGATGTCACAGTCCCAGCCTGTGTGGAGTCAGATGGCAAAATAGAAAAGCACAGTTCTCATTAAACAAGGGAACTAGAACTTTCCTCATGTCATACCAGCCTTTGGTCGATGCGGTTTTTCTCTACTTCATTATGGAAAGGTTTGTTGCACAAGAATCAGGCATTCCTAGATCAAGGGCACAAGGGTGTCACTGAGGGACAAATTTCTGAAAAGATGGCAGACCTAGATGGGACTTCAGTAAAGTATGCTATAGTGACATACTTACCTAGCTCCGCTCTTTCCCTCAAAGTCCGCTACAGGGACCAGGAAAGGGGTGAGGGGGAGAAGGGAAAGAGAGAGATTCACACACACACACACACACACACACACACACACACACACGCAGGAGAGACAGAGATAGAGACAGAGAGATATTCCAGGGAGAGATTAGACAAAGAAATCATAGCAGAGAGGAAAAGCACTAAGACAAGGAAAATCTGCAGACCGGATTTGTGCATGGTCATTGACCTTACAAAGCAGAGGCAATTTTGGCAGCGAGTGGGCATAGGAAAGATGACAGGCCAGCTCTGTGAGCTGAGAGTTTGGGTGCCAACATGACAGAGGCTTCCAGGGCTGGAAGCACGGGTGCCGCTGCTACATGAGAGAAGGAAGTGAAACCACCAGGAACCGAGGCCCTCATTGCTCTCCCTCGACAGTCATTAGACAAAGCCATTTGTGACTCTGACATGAAGATAAAAACCAGACAACTGTATAGCTATGCCTGAGTATGGACAAACACGAGAGTACCCCCCAACCCAGACAAATGACCTAGAGACCCTCTTTGTCTGGCTAATACAGGTGACTGTGGCTTCTTCACTGATTACAGCTTTGATGGTTCTTCATTCGTCCTGACTCTGATAAGATTCAGGATGTTGTTGCAGGGTTTCTCACTTCCTACATTCCAATCCAAGAAACTTGAGTGTGTTCTAGGTCTTTCCTGACACTTATTCAGACACCTGTGGATCTCCATCATGCTGGCTTCCCTCAATGCAATACAAATCTAATTGCTTTGGGCTATCAGAGTTGGTCTTCGACTGATGAATGTCAGGAGACCCCAGGAACTTCTCTGCACCCCCTGTCAAGGCAACTAGGAATGCCAGTGTACTGTTAGGGTTTGAATACGTCTCCTAAAAGCTCACGTGCTGAAAATGTAACCCGTGAGTTCATGTTGAGCGTATTTGGAAGTAAGTTAGATGATGTCACAGGGTGAGGCCCCCAGTGGCACTGAGAGCTCTGTAGGAAGAAGGCAAGCACACATTTGCCCGCTCCCATTTTCTCCCCACTTGGCTATCTGCCACCTGGCGACACAGCAAAAATAAATGGCTTTGCAAGATGCCAGAACTTTGATAATTAAGCTTCTCATCCTCCAGAACTATAGGAAATGCATTCCATTTCTTTCTATATCACTCACTTTCAGGTATTTTGAGGTGATAGCACACCATGCATTAAAACAAGGTGCCTGGAAGAATCAGGCACGAGACAGGAGACTGTCTCCTGAGATAAGCCTGAGGCCTGCGGAGCAGCAGGCTCTGCTGGAGAAGACACGTGTTCCCCAAAACAAAGGAATCAAACGCGTGAGCAGGTGACAGCCAGACACCCAAATCCTTCCTCTTTTCTGCTTCTCGCCTGGACTGAGATGGAGAAGCTCCTCCTCTGCACATTTCCACAATGACTTTCTGCCCAAGCGCATGGACCTTTGCCTTGCCTTGAGCTCTTGCTGTTGGGTATTTGGTCATAGCTACAGGAAACCCCACTGACACAGGAGGGAGTTATTGTCAACATATTTTAGATGTGCTCTGTACTGTGACTATGTTCCTATAAACAATTCCTTTTTTCCCCAGAGGTACAATGTGGGAATATTTATAGATATAATGCCATGAATTCTGGACTTTTCCTCCAAATAATCCAGTGGAAGGGGGACAGTGAAGATGAACCAGGATGAGTACAAAGGTGAGTTATCAGTGATGGGTGGGAGGTACACAGAGCTTTCTCCCCCTTCTGTTTTCTTTTCTTTGGCATATGTTTGAACATTTCTGTAATGGAAAATGAACAAAAACAAAACAGAAACACTTTCGAAGTAAGCACGGTGCAAAACGGCTTCTGTTATCCAAACCTGCCAGAGCCTCAAAGCCAGGAAGATGCCAAGGCTGATGTCCCACCCATCTGTGGACAAGAAAAGAAGACTCTAGAAACTCTTTGAAAACACCATTATCCTTAATAGGATCATAAAGCAGGTAGGGAAGAGGATAGCTCCAAGCATGACTGTAAATTTCTCTCTCGGCTCCTTCCCAAATCTTCTCTTTTTCTACCCTTCAGACACCCTAGGATTTCTGCTAATGAGACTCTTTCTACACCCCAGGAATCATCTCCCTGGGTAGGTTGATTGGCATTTAAAATACGGGTGGGGTCTATGGGGTCAGATCTAGTCTTGAGTAGGGAAGGAAGATGGTTCCATGTGACTGCAGCTAAGACTAAAGATGGCTATCCTCCCCTCTCCTTCCTGTGTCTCCTGTGAGGCTGACAGAAGGGGTGGGATGGAAGATGGATCCACAGAAAGAATGGCACCAGAAGGTAAGTCCTGGGAGGGGCAGATAGTGCAGTTGGCACTCAGAGGGGAAGTACCAGCCATTGCTCTTCTGGGAAACTCCTTGGGGCACTGTCCTCGGCTTGTTGAGAGGGGTTGGCGACCTTGGCTGTGGGTAGGGGCACAGGATTGGCCTTTGACTTGAGAGATGGGAAGTGGGAATCACTTCAATTGGGACATCAGAGTTTTCGGTTGGATGGCAGAGGAAAGTGGATAGGATTTCACTCCTATGAAGGAGCTGGAGCTCTGGGTGTTTTCCTAAGGGATGTTGCTTAAGGCTCTGGACATCTAAAGCTTCCTCAGTAATGTTAATCTTGGGGGAAGAACTTCTTCATCTTAGACTGAGTCAAGTTCACTGAAAGACCCGGCGGCAACTTGAAGCTCAGACTTTTTTTTCTTAAGTGCTAAATTTCCAAGAGCTCTCCTCCTTTTGAGCAACACATCTAGCATTTCTTATTTTTCTAAGACTTGCCGCTTTCAGCCTCTTTGAAGTATAGCGGGAAAATGTTATTTTTTTCTATCTTAGTCTCAGAAAGTACTTTTAGGCTTTATATATAAGGATTTTCACTGAGAACATGGACCTCATGATTCATTTTATGATGGCTAGATGGAAGTTTGTGGCTAATAAAGAGCAGTTTTCTAAGAAGAGATAATTACCAGTGGACTTGACTCACTAGGAAAGGGCTCTACCAAAACAGTACCATTAAAAAGCACAGCCCAGACCCACATCTCCTGATCTTTTTGAAGTAATGGATCTCTTCGAGGATCTAATGGATGATATGAATGCCTCCAAGATGTGTACTAGATGTGTATGCACACAGTTTGCATATAATTTTAGAGAGTTCGTGAACCCAAGGAAGACGCTCCTGAGCAACAACAGCAGCAAGCCGGTGCAAGTGACAGATCATTTCCATTACAAAAGGAAACTTTGCTCTTAATAGGCTTTGCTGTGGGGTCCAGAATGCCTTCTGGTATATTCCAGCTGGTTTATTTGATTTATAAATATTCTATTTCTATGAGAACTTTACAGCTAAGATGCTGTTTTAGTCAGTACAAATATATTCCCTGTACACCTCCATCAGGGAAATAACAAATTCTTTTAGCAAATTTTTGTTGTGTTCCTCATGTACAGGGCAGATGCAGGGGTTGTGGAGCTGGTAGTGGGTCTGTGTGGCTCTTTGCTGTGTTTCTAGCACCAAGGACAGTTCCCAATACCAGCTCAGGGATCCAGAGACAGAGCACAGAGGTGTGACAGAGTATCCTATGAATCAGGAATGTAGGAAGATTTAGGTGACACAGGCTCTTCTAGACCAGGGTAAACAGCTGCTCTTTACTTCTGAGGGCCATGGGAAGCAAATAGAGGTGTCAGGCCATAGAGCGATCTTCTTGGATCCTTGTAAACCTGAATGCTGTATGGGAAATTAACTATTGGAACATGGATCAAAGGGGGCAGCAGGAGACCACTCACCCGGATCAGGGATAATGTTGCCCTTTGTGTATGGTGACAGGTAGTGGTGGTGGTGGTGAGAAATGCTGGGTCTAATTGGCCATTAAAGGAAGAACTGAGCAGGTGTGGTCCATTCAAGTCGACTCCCTGCCTTCTGTCTAAGCGGATGGGAGGAAACATGGAAGAGCAAGTTTTAAGGAAAAAAATGACAAGTTCAGATCTGGATTTGAGAGGGGATCTGCTGTCCCAGTGGGATAGGAAAGAAGCAATGCTATAGGAGGAGAAGGAGCTGGGGTAGAGTCTGAGCCAGAGACCTATATGTCAGGTGCATCAACACCCAGAGACATAATGATGCTAAGAGGTGAAGCGGGGCTTGGGGAGCTCACATGGCATTAGAATCAGAGGAAGATGCTGGTTGCTGGTGGCTCACCTTTGTAATCCTAGCTCCTCAGGAGGCTGAGATCTGAGGATCACAGTTCAAAGCCAACCCAAGCAGGAAAAGTCATGAAAGTTTGCTTTCCAATTAACCAACTCTAAACTGGAAGTGCAGCTATGGCTCAAAGTGGTAGAGAGCTAGCTTTGATCAAAAGAGCTCAGGGAGAGTCCCCAGGACCTGGTTCAAGCCCCATGACCAACAACAACAATAACAAAAGAATTGGGGAAAGATGGCATAGGAGACCAAGGGGGAGGGAGACTAGTGGGAGGGAATTGCTCCAAGGCCTCCTGAGTAGCTAAGGTTACAGAATGAGCTACCAGCTCCTGACTGCCCCCTATTCTTGAGGAGAAGAACCCGCATCCTAACCCATAGCCCTTTTGTGCCCTGTATGAGTGGGAAGGGTGGAAAAGTCACCAAATGTTTGGTGGAGACTTTCCTCATGGGCTGGCACTTCCCCTAGAACACAGTAGCCTGGGAACTTGGTGCCTCTCACATATCCATTGTGTGTGTGTGTGTGTGTGTGTGTGTGTGATCTCTTGTGTCTAAAGGTAATAAGGGCCTTCAGTGTAGGCTTTGAAGAGAATGAGGAGTTCTGAGTGACAGCAGGACTTAATTGACAGACAGAATGTGTGGGATACAGTGAAGATGACAGGCCATGAAGGCCGAGGGCTTGGGTACTTGTCATCCGAGCCATTTTTATAATTCAAACCGTGGTCCTCACATCTCAGCCTCCCGAGTAGTTGGGATTACAGGCATGAGCCACATGAGCCCAGCTCTAAGAACTTTGTAGACTGTTGAGTACAGAGTGAGACCTGGTTGGGGGTGGAGGGTGTTGGTAATGGTTTTAGCAGGCAATAAGGAGCCAGGGGGGCTCTAATGGAAGACAGAGATTTTCTAGAGGGATAATGAAAACCTGAGGTGAAAGTCTAACTGGTTGGGAGGGAGATGGAGAAATCCCCAAGAGGCTGGTCCTTCTCTCCATATGCAAGGCACAAACCACAGGATATCCTGTTGCTTGAAATCAGTGTCTCACACACCTGCTTGGCTTGCTTGCTCATGGCTGGCACTCTACTACTTAAGTCATGCCTCCAGCCCACCTTGTTTTTGCTGGAGATGGAATCTTTCACATTTTTGTGCTCTAACTGGCATTGGACATCTATCCTCTAATCCCAGCCTCTTGAATAGTTTAGGATTATAGATGTGAGTCACCAGGCACTGGCTTCATTTACTTTTTTCATAATGATTGTTGAGGAACCAGCCTGCAAAAATATCTGAAACTTTAATAATCAGTCCTTGAGGGGAAACACCAGCCAGTACCCAGGTCACCCGTGGCTGCTCAAGGATAGATTCTGTCTTAGTTCACAGAACTCCACAACACCAAAGCCTCATTAAGCTTGCTTATGAGAAAAAGCTCAGAGTGCTTGAGGGTAGATAGGAAGATTGAAGGTGGTGATGGGAGGCAGGGAGGCTGTTCAAAAAGACAGTATTGAGAAGAGCACCTTTCCTCACTGCAGGTCCAGGAGCCGCCTGCTTTGTAACCAAGAATAGCAACAAAAACAAAAAGGCTCATTTAAACCTTGCATTTGCAAGTGTCACTTGCACTGCAATGCCTACAATAAGACAATGTATCAGTGCTAAGATGAAAGTAAAAATTAAGCAATGGCACCCCATTAGTCAGCACTTTCAAAGCTATATTATTGTGAAGTTGGAAAAAAAGAGATCAAGAGGCTATTTAAATGCAAATGTGCCATAAAACCGACTAAGAGGAATGCATCTCCCAAATGCTGTTTGCCTTCTTTCCATCAGGCTCAGATTACAATAGTGCTATTTTCCAATCTCTGGGAAAACCTGTGTTACTGGGGTCCAGCTGGTGCGACTCCCCGGGTCGCATGAGGACCAAGGGGAAAAAGAGGGTGGGGAGGCTCCTTTCATGCCCATTTGGCACCGGTGCCCTGTGTTTGGGCTCAGCACCCACCAGGAAGTCTTTGGGCCTGAGGGGTGCTAGTGCCAGGAGGCCCCTTGAAACCAATGGGTTGTCCTCCAGAGCAGTCTGACCTGACCGATGAGCTCCAGTGGGCAGGCAGTTGCTGTTCCCTGACACGATTCAGTGAGATGCTCCTCACGAGGCACACGGGACAGGGAGGAAGTGGCTGAGCAGGTCGTTGCCAATCCCTGAATTTCCTGCTTTTGCCCATCAAAGTGTGGGCCCAGTGAGACCCACACTCAGAAGAGTCCATTCACTTCAAAGTTCCCAGAACTCATTGAACAACTTAAGAATCAATCACCTGGATTAAGATGGTCCTTGAGCCAGGCACTTGTGGCTCACACCTCTTCTCCTAGCTACCTAAGAGTTTAAGGTCAGGAAGATTATGGTTCAAGGACAGCCCAGGCAAAGGAAAGTTTAAGAGACTCCTTTCTCAGCCAATAGTGGGGCGTGGAAGGCCTTATCTGTCATCCTAGTTATGTGAGAGGCTGCGATTGGGAAGGTCTAAGTGCCAGGCCAGCCTAGGCAGAAAGTTCCAAAGATTTCCTCTCAATGGTGCCACAGACTTGTTGTCCCAGCTCCTGGAGAAGCATGATGCAGGAAGACTGTGGTCCAGGCATATGCCCAGGTAGGTAACAATATTCTATCTTAAAAATACATAAAGTGAGCCAGGTACCAGTGGCTTATGCCTGTAATCCTAACTCCGCAGGAGGCTGAGATCTGAGAATCATGTCTTGAAGCCAACCCGGGCAGAAAAGCTCCTGTAAGATTCTTATCTCCAATTAACTACTCAAAATGCTAGAAGTGGTGCTGTGGCTCAAGTGGTAGAGGGCTAGCCTTGAACACAAAGAGCTCAAAGACAATGCCCAGGCCCTGAGTTCAAGCCCCAGGACTGGAAAAAAAGGGTTGGAGGAATGGCTCAGTGGTAGAGTGTTTGCTTAGCAAGTATAAGACACTGAGTTTAAACCCCAGTACTGCCAAGCTACCCACCAACCACTTTTCAGCCAACTCAATACTGAAAAGGACCCAGGACCCTCCCCATGGGAACAAAGAAAAATAAAAGTGAAAATTAGCCAGGTGCTAGTGTCTTACACCTGTAATCCTAGCTACTCAGGAGACTGGGATCTGAGGAGTCAGCCTAGGGGAAGGAAAGTCTGTGAGACTCTTATCTCCAATTAACTACCACAAAGCTGGAAGTAAAGTGATAGTACACTAGCTTTGGGTGAAAAGGCTCGTGGATAGCACCCAGGCCCTGAGATCAAGCTCCATGACCAACAAAAATAAAAGTAAAATAAAAAAAATAATGATTTGAGATTTTCAGAATCAGCTAGACAGGTGCTAGAAGTTTGGATCGAAAACGTTTCTCCAAACCCTGTGTGTTAAAGCTTGGCTTCCGAAACTCAGTGGGATGTCGAAGCTTAAATATCTGTTTACATGGGAGAATGGAGGAGGGATATAAGTAACTTAGAAGAGAAAAACTAATTTGGGGAAAAGATGAATGGATCCTCAGAAGAACAGATGATAGCCCATGCTAAAGTCTTGTCTAAATGCTGACCTTCAGTCTCTTCCCCAGTGGATGATGAGGTTCTGGAAGGAGCTCATAACAATTCTGTTCCTTTCTGGAGAACACATCTTTAGGCAGATGAAACTTCCCACCACATCCCTCTTAGTGCTTTGGAAAAAATAGGTAAGGGTCAGGAGGGCAGAGAGAGAGATCAGAGGGGACTTGGTCTCTCTGTAGTAGTTGTTTATGTGTGCCATTTACATATGTAGAAAGTCTTTTGAACAATGTTGTGGTTTTTTTCTTGAAACGCATGCAGTTTTTTAAAGGACTTAACAAGAGACAATGTATCATACCCAGATACTTACTATTTCTATTGTTTATGCCTAATGCTCTGTATTTCCTATTGGTATCATTTTTCACTTCCCTCTTACCTCGCTGAATAATTCCTGATGACAATGTAAAATCATACTAAGAGAAAAAAAAATCCTAACAAATCAACCAACCCTAACCACACACAAAAAAAGACAATGCTAAGTATTTAATGTCTGTCCAACTCACTACTTAGGCTATTTCCCAGTACAACCATGCCACCTTCTGGAAAAATCCTTCAAGTACATTATTTTTTATCGTCAAGGTAATGTACAGAGGGGTTACAGATATATAAGTAAGGTAGTGTGTGTATTTCTTGTCAACCTTGTTACCATTCCTTCATTTTTTCTCCCCCTTTCCCTCCCCTCCACCCCCCTTACGCCCAAGTTGCATAGATCATCTCCAACATATTGTCTTGGGAGTATCGCTGTTGCATTTGTTTTCCCTTTGTCCTTTCTCTCACCATTTTGTTGTTCCCCTTCCCCTCCCTAATTCAGATAAGTGTATATACAATACCCAGGGTACCAAAATAAAATACAGTGACCACAAGGGATAAACCATAAGGAGAAGAACACACAAAAGAAACGAGAAATCACATAGTACATTAAAAACAACAACAGCAAAGAAAAAAAACCTCATGTGTCCATGTCTTAGAATTCATTTTGCTTAGCATCACCTTATATGGTCATATGTATATAGCTATTGAGTTATTCTGCTCACATGCTAAGGTTATCCTAGACGTTTACTAATGATTATAAATAAGGGAAACCATGGGACCTATGTTTCTTTGGATCTGGCTTACTTCACTTAATATTTTTCCAAGTCTTTCCATTTCCTAACAAATAGGGCAGTGTCATTCTTTCTGATGGAAGCATATATATATATATATATATATATATATATATATATATATATATATATATGCATATATATCACATTTTCTTGATCCATTTATCTAATGAGGGGCATCTAGGTTGGCTCCATATCTTAGTTTTTTTTTTAAATTTTTTTTGGGGGTCTGCTTGTGGGGTCTGAACTCTGGGCCTGGGCGCTGTCCCTCAGCTCTTCAGCTCAAGGCTAGTGCTCTACCACTTGAGCCACAGCACCACTTCTGGCTTTTTTTTCTTTTTGCTTATGTGGTGCTGAGGAATCAAACCCAGGGCTTCATGAATGCAAGGCAAGCGCTGTACCACTGAGTCACATTCCCAGCCCCATATCTTAGGGTTTTTTTTTGTTTTTGTTGGTCATGAGGCTTGAACTCAGGGCCTGGGTGCTGTCCCTTGAGCTTTTTGTTCAAGGCTAGCACTCCACCACGTTGAGCCTCAGATCCACTTCCAGTTTTGGGGTGATTAACTAGAGATAAGGGTCTCATGGACTTTCCTGCCTGGGCTGGTTTTGAACCTCGATCCTCAGATATCGCCCTCCTGAGTAGCTAGGATTATAGGTGTGAGCCACACGGCACCTGGCTTGAATTTTTCTATATTTTTAACTTCCAAGTTCTTTTTTTTTTTCGTCATAGGTCTTGAACTCTGGGCCTGGGCATTGTCCCTCAGCTCTTCAGCTCAAGGCTAGCACTCTACCGCTTGAGCTACAACACCACTTCTGGTTTTCTGGCGGCTTATTGGAGATAAGAGTTTCTCGGACTTTCCTGCTGGGGCTGGCTTTTAACTGTGATGCTCAGATCTCAGCCTCCTGAGTAGTTAAGATTACAGGCATGAGCTATCAGCCCCCAGCTAATTACCAAGTTCTTGCTGAAACCCCGCCACAAAGATGCCTTGTGACCCTTTGGCTTGACTTTCCCATGAGGGTTGGGTAAACTTGCTTAATGTCTAACAGGGTGGGAAGAGCCCAACAGAACTTTTTGGTTAACAGGAAATGACATGTTTAAGAGCTAGCTACCCAAGCCCTAGCAAGTTCTTGGTTTCACATGAAGTAGCAGCAGCAATTCTTTAGGGGAGATGTTATTTCTTTACCCCTTAGCAAAGCTTCTCAGTCAGTGGAGTACTCAGTTCACAAAGATCCTCATGAAGGCCTGGGCTTAGCTCACTAAAGGTTTGGCTAAGATGCCTCAGTCCTAACACCCTCAGGGATCAGTGCTCTCCGATGAGCCTGGCTGGTATTCACTAACTCTTCGCTGTTATGGGCCTGGACATTTTGCCCTCTACTACCTACAACACTCCAGGTTGCCAGGTTGTAGACTTCTCTGTGGAGCAGTTGGTGGGCAGTTTCACTAACGAAACAGGTTTGGCCTATCTCCATAGGGAAGGCTGGAATCAAACTGTTAAGCTTTCACTGTCCAGCCATCCCTGCCTAGATCCACTTCCAGGTTGGGGGTGACTTCTGCTCAGGCAGGAAGATCCCAGTGGAACAGAAGTGGTAAACCCATTGCTAGTGCTAAGATGCTTCGAGTTCTGATTTCCTTTCCAATGCATCTGCTACCATTTGTTTCCCAGAGTTTCACATAGCTACACATGAGCATCCTAGGGTTTACAGTGGGCCTGACAGGGTGTGGTGCATTTACACCATCTCACCTAAAATGAAACCGGAAGTCAGATTTTAGCAGATGGAGAGGAGATGAGGGCATTGGGTGGGAGATCCATAGCACCAGGGCAGAGGTGCAGAGCTGGGAACATAGCGCAGGCTTGCGTGACTCATCCTGACTGCTGACAGAGAGGAGAAGGAAAGAAAGCCAAGGAAGGGACCCAGGAGAGGAGTGAGGCTTCAATGGACATCAGTCCCTGGAGACCAGGAGGGGACCACGTGGAGAGAAGCCATAATGGAGCTGGGCTGCGGGGCCCTGCTTGTGCTATTCCCTCCACCTAGAACAATCTTTCTTCTGCTTTTCCTCCATCCAACTTCTCACTTTCTTGGGGAAGCCTGCCTGACCACTCACCTGCTCAGAACACACCCAGGCCCTGACTGCATTCTGTATGTTTCCTTCCTGGTCCTTATAGGCTATCAAAGGCTTATTGGATTATTTTCATCAGGCTGTTTCATATGTTCTTCTGGAAGAAGCATTGAGGAAAATAGAAGGAAGTATCCACGTGTATCTTGTTCATTGCTAGGGATGTTTGAGCTCAGCTGGCTGCTCAGCAGACTTGTAAGGCAACATGCTCCACAACTGCCATTGTTCCAACATTCCCAAGACAGTGTGTAAATAACACTGACTGTGCTTTGCTTACACAAGCTCTAGAGCCCCGTATTAATTACCTGCCTGCCTGGAGTGTTGCTGTGTGTGTGTGTGTGTGTGTGTGTGTGTGTGTGTGTGTGTGTGTGTGTGTGTGTGTGTGTGTGTGTGTGTGTGTGTTAGCAGAGGAAACAGGGGCAGAAAGGCTGAGCCAACATCCATTAAAATAGCCTAAAGAAATAAACCTATAGCAAATAGCAAAGCTTGAGTGGTGGGACTGGAGACTCCAGAGAGGAAGAAAACACCTCTGAGACCCGTTTTTTTTTTCCTTCATGAATTTTTATTGTTATGATAGATAAAGGTGATTACAGAGGGGTTAAAGTTATATAAGTAATGAGTACATTTCTTTGGGGACAGTGTCATCCCTTTCCTTGCTCTCTTCCAGTTTTTACTTCCCATTCTCACCCACAAGTTATATAGTTCATTTTCAATATAGTGTCTAGTATCACTTCTGCATTTGTTCACCCATTGTCCCTCCATTTCCATGCCCCCTTGACCTGTCAAAGACAGATAAATGAACAAATGAGACAAGAAGAGAAAACAAAAATAACAACAAATAAAAAGCTTCTTGTTTCTATTTCCTGGAACTCATTTCAATAAATAGACTTTCACGTGACCAGATGCATACAGACATTGAGCCTTCGTGCTCCTCTTCTAAGAATATCCTTCTTTTGTCTCACTGTGTTGAATGCCTGGAGACCTCTGTAATGTGTCATGTCCCAACACCTTTATGTTTTTAGCCATCTAGTATGTTTACTTGTAGATTATAGGCACATTCTAGTGATCACAACTGGACCTTTCTGAGATATGGGGGACAGGGTAGTCACAACATGGGTGGGATCTTCGGCCATTTGCTAACCTCCCATAGGCTGCAGTGACCTGGGCTACCTAGAACACCTCTGGTAGCCCAAGGACGCCTTGAGGGCTGTTGGGAGGAGGCAGTTGACCACCCCTTGGGTCAGGCCCACAGTCAGGGTTTTACCCCTCTGTTTTCTAGTGTTATTTCCACAAGAGGCTTAAAACGAGCTGTGGGACCACTGACTCAGGAAAGTGGGAGACCTAGCACAGTGTTCCCCAGCCTGCTTTGAAGCTGCACTAACCTATAGCGTGCCCCTGTGCCCCTAGAGACCACCTTGGGGAGGGGTTTTTCTGGATGAGGAGTAGCTCCTTTATAAAATTTCAGCCTCTCACACTCTGAACTATTTCATACCATAGCCTTGAAGAAAGGTGTCCATGATTTTTAAAAAAGGAGAGAAAAAAAGGTTTATAAGTCACGTGCAAGGCCCTGGGCAGCCTCCACCTGTGGTCTCATGGGCATTATTACCCACCTGTACAGGGACTAGCTGGGGTTCTGGCTCCCCCAACAGCTGCAGATGACCCTATGGGAAGAATTCCTGGGCTCTGAGTGAGGCCTGTTGTTCCCCCAGAGACACCTGCAGGCAGAGTGTGCATGAGTCAGTTGTCTTTCCCTCTCTCTCAGGATTGGGGACAAATCTCTTGACCTCTAGCCTGTGCGAAAGCCTTATCTAGAAGAGGGCCTTGGATTAGACACCTTAGTTGCTTGGCACCCATAGATATTTCCCCCAGGGGGCGCTCTGCCCACAGAAGTTTGCTTCTTCATCTCACATCCCAGGCTGCAGTCGTGTTGGGTGACAGAGGTGTTTGCCTAACCAGTCTCTAGACGTGAGTCCTTAGGGAATCCACCTTCCACCTGGGAAATTCCTGATAAACCCTTTTCCATTGTAGACGTGTTAAAGCATCAGATTCAACATCCTCTCATTAAACAAAGGAAGCTGTGCCCTCCATAGCTATCTTCTCTTGTCCTTGTCAGTGCCCCCTCCAACTCCTGCTCTGCCTGTCATCAGCCTGTGTGTAGGATAGCTTGAATTAGTCTTTTTGATGTCTTCTGGGCCCCTTGCAGCCTTCCCAGGTGCGAAGCCAGAGTGGGAGCTAAGAAAGCACCCCAAACTGATGCCATGTAAGGATGAAGATGACGTCAAACTAAAGGGCACAGCTTTTGCCCAATCTTGCTTTTTACTGAAGGCTTGTCCTGTAGATGTATTCCAGTGTCATGGAAACCCTCCTTGGAATTCCTTTCTGGAATTATCAATTCATGGGAGAAAGGTGACATTTGATCTAGACCTGCTCCTCTTTCTCTAATTCCTCTCTCCTTATGCTACTTTCTCTCTCTCTCTCTCTCTCTCTCTCTCTCTCTCTCTCTCTCTCTCTCTCTCTCTCTCTCACTGTCTCTGTCTCTCTCCTCTCTCCCCTCTGTCTCTGTTTCTGTCTGTCTCGTTGTCTCATTTCTGTCTGTCTCCTATGTCTGTCTGTCTTATGGAGAGGACATATAAACTTTTAGGTTACACTGGGGTTTGGAATTTTTCACTTTTCTTTCATGTGATGCTCTTGGGAAAATAGCAGATCATAAAGCTATGTTCTTGTCTTCTATTAGCTGTCAGGTGTTCAGAGGTTCAATGATCAATCCTGCATATGTCGGGGAGGGCTCCCATCACCCCTACTCTACAATAAGTATTTATTGACACCCAGATCAGTTGCTAAGCTGAGGCTAAATCTCCTCCTGGAGGATGAAATTAATCTGGGATGAATGAATCTAATCTCATAAAAGGAGGCACAGTGAATTCCAGAATCACATCTATTGAGGAATCTCCGTAATGGCATTGGGGCAGGTTTTCAGCTCCACATTCTCACTGTTTGGAGGTGTGTGTGTGTGTGTGTGTGTGTGTGTGTGTGTGTGTGTGTGTGTGTGTGTGAACTAGGCTGGCCCAAGTCCCATTCCTATTGCTAAATGACACCTGGCTCTTCATTCCCCAGTGTGGTGTACAAAATCTGGACCAGGCTTGAAAAAGGGCATCAGCTGTAGTGTTCCAAACACAGTAACATACACAGGAGGGCTGGGGCTTAGGAGCAGATGGTCCCTTGTGGTCTTCTCTGGCCTTACCACACCCCTCCTCCCAACCACACCCTGCCCACGTTCCAGTCCATTCAAATCCTGCTGAATTAACAACCTCTTGCACAGAAGCCGAATTCTTCCAGCTGCTCTGACTCCTTGTTTCCTGCGGTTAAAAATAGGTGGAAACTTATAGAAAACATCACACCTTTAGGTTTCAGAAGCAATTCTAGTCATTCTGGGGGATTTTTGCTTTAAGGATCCATAATGTGTGTCAGTAATTAAAGCCTGCTATTCTCTGGCAAATGAATTCCTTTTAGGAGCGCATTATTTCAGACTTTAAAAATAGTAAATGACTTATTCCTAGTGGGGCCTGTGGCCTTCAGGAATGGGTTACTACAAAGCCCTCACCATGAGAATCTGAGGTCCCAGGGCTGCAGGAGTCTCTCTCATTCATCAGGAAGGATGATGAAGGAGGCCCCAGCATTAATAATAATAATAATAAAAAACAACTGTGTGTCACTCTAAGGGTGTTGACTCTAGGTAATCAGACCACTAAGTGATGAAACCTTGTTGGGTCTGTTCAGTTGGGGATGTGTGTGCGCATGTGTGTGGGGGGAGAGGGGAGGAAGGAGGCAGTGGTGGTACAGGGGTTGGAAGACAGGGCCTTATGCTTGTGAGAATGGTGTTCTACCACTTGACCCACAACCCCAGCATGTGTTGTCTTAAACGTAGAAAAAAAAGAGTGTGCTTTCACTGAAAATTAGAACCAAGTGCAATGGACTCAACCCATGGTGAGTGCAAAGCAGATAAGTACAGCCAGAAGACAAAAGACTCCTTAGCTGTGTCATGTAAGAAGGCCATTGGAGACAACGGTCAAAGTAGTCTCTCTGAGAACAGAGAAATCAACTGACTTTTATGATAAGGAAATAAAATCGGGTTCTTAGACCCCCAGGTTTAAAGGCCAGGAGCCCATAGCTAAGATATGGAACCAACCCAGATGCCCCTCAGTAGATGAATGGATCAAGAAAATGTGGTATATATACACAATGGAATTCTATGCTCCATCAGAAAGAATGACATTGCCCCATTTGTTAGGAAATGGAAAAACTTGGAAAAAATTATATTAAGTGAAGTAAGCCAGGCCCAAAGAAACAAAGGCCCCATGGTTTCCCTTATTTGCAATATCTAGTATAGGTATGAGTCAAGCGGAAAAGGTCAGATAATGTGATGTCAGGAAAATGAACCCTTAGATATGTATTTTAATGTTTTTTTCTTTCATGCATGTGTTTCTAACGCATTTATAAGATTATCTCTTTGTTGCTTTGTATGTCCCTCCCCCACAGTATAACCCCTGCTTTCACTATATTTGATGTCAGTATAACTTGTGGAGGAGATGGGGAAAAACCAGTTGTTTAAGGATACAGGTGGACCTGTTGCAACAATGAGAAGTACAAGTTGTCATGTCCAAAAGGAGCTTTACAATGTCAGTGCGGGGGGTGGGGGAGGGAGAAGGAGGGGAAGGAGAAGGATTGGGATTGGGGGGGAGGGGGGAGGCTGGGAAGGGATGTGAAGGGTAAACAAAGGAGGAGGCTGCAATGCTTGGTAAGAAATGTACGCATTATCCTGCCCATGTAATTGTAACCCCTCTGTACAGTATGTTCACAAATAAAATTAAATTAAATTAAAAAAAAATAAAGGCCAGGAGCCTCAAGATAGGTCCAGCCACTCACACCCCCTATACCAAATAAAAAGATAGAGTGATAAGCAGAGAAAGATGTATTATATGGTAGCCATGGTGAGACCCTAGCCTTCTGGCAGCCTGTAGAGGCCTAAGATAATCACTGCTGGGGCGGGGGGGGGGGGGGGGGAGGGAAAGGGGAGCGGGGGGAAAGGGAAGGGGGGAGAGGAGTGTTCAGGATAGTCTGTCCTGTGTCCTGGGAAAAGAAAGGGGGGTTGACGGGGGAGATTACATTTCTTCAATGACATATTCTGCCTCCCTGGAGTGTCATGAGGCCAGCCTGCCCCCTGCCCCCCACCAAAAGAGTCCAAGGGAGTTGGTGAGGGTGCTACTCCCATTCACCCATCCTCCGAGGCTTTATGTCCAGTGGCAGCTATGCAGGTTGAAGGCACCCAGTCTTGGTCAGTTTATACATTGAGCACTGAGGGAGGACTTTATCCTTCCATTTTCTCCAGGTTCTTTGGCCAGGCTGCAAATGAAAGTGACATAAAACAGATGAACAAGAGAAACATTGGATATTATGACATACATAGACATAGCAGTCCCCCAAAATATATAACTCAAAAAGAGTCAATTGATTGAAGCTTACATAGAGCATCCTGAGCTGCAGGAGGGAGTAGGGGCCAGGGGCTCTGGAAGGTGCTAGGTGGAGAAGAGAGAAGAAAGGAGAGGGGAGGGGGGGGGAGGGCAGGAAAAAGAAGAGGAGGGGAGGGGAGGGAATGTTTGACATGTAGTGCCTTGTTATGCAGGTTAGTCTCTCAGGCAATTCATGTTCTCTACTGACAGCTTTCTTAATGTAGCTGTCTTTCATAGGTTTAACTGTCTTTTGGGAAAAAGCAGCTTTTCAGAGTGACTCCCATATCTGCAATTCTCAGAATAACCTGCTCAAAATACACCGAAGAACTATATTTGGGGTGGCATATTCTGGTCTCCTACAGTCACATTTTGAGGCAATGCATCCCAGCTCATAGCTGGGACACTTAGGGGGCCACTAGGAGTAGTCTATGCATGGGTGGGTTGGGAGGTACCCGTAGATCCCAAGGAATTGCACTTTTCATTAACCCAGGAAAACTTGCCTTCACACACTGAGACCTGGCCCTCAGACCACGCAGAGTTTGGAGAGTGTGAGCCATAGGCTTATTACAAGTTTGTGATATTGTCATAAAAAGGAATTTTAGAACACATTGAGATAGAAACCAAGAAGGTCTATTAGCAAAAGAAAGAAAGGATAGTACACATCCAGACATGGGAACAGAAAAGATAGGTTCACCAGATGCTCCTTTCAAACCAGATGTCCACACTTGAGATAAATATTTTCCTTTGTAAGCACTTTTGTGATCAAAAGAGTCATTTCTCAAAAGTATTATTCCTGGGACAGGTGTCTTTAAGATATTTTTGCTCAGTTCCAAGTGTGCTCTACTATTAAGGCAAGTAGGCCAAGTCAGAACTCTTTTGTTTATTGACTGATTGACCTTGGTATGTGCTGCAGCTCAGTGAGGAAATGTAAAGCTAAGAGCAAATAAAGTATTGCCTTTTTTTTTTCTAGTTCTGGAGCTTGAAGTCAGGGCCTGGGCACCGTCCCTGAGCTTCTTTTGCTCTAAGCTAGTACTCTACAACTTGAACTACAGTACCACTTCTGGTTTTTTTTTTCCTGTTTATGTGGTACTGAATAATGGAACCCCAGGGTTTCATGCATGTTAGGCAAGCACTCACTACTAAGCCATATTCTCAGTACCTTGTATGCTTGTAATCAAGCTATATTTTCTTTTTCTTTTGTTTTGGGATATGAATTTAGTGTCTGAAACTTTCACTCATTGGCTGGCTTACTACAACCTAAGCCATGCCTCCAACCCCTAAGCTATTGCTTAATACAAATGCTTATTTCTGAATTTCTGACTGTTATTTTCATATCTCATTTCCCTCGATCTATCCTGCTTCAGTTGCAATTTGGTAAACTCTTACTAAACACATGAGGAGGATACCAACCTGCTGTATCTGACAGTCAACCCAGAGCTTGTAGCCCAACAAGAAAGGGACTGTTCGGGATCTTTTATGCTCTGGTCTTGGATGCAAATACAAATGAAGTCCTCAAAGGCTAGAGCCCTTTCTTTATGCAAGCCTTGAGCTAGTTCTGGAGGCTTGCAGGTATATAAAGAGTCTACTGCCCTCCTCTTCCATTTCTTCCCTATCCTCTATCCTCTTCTCATTTAATTCTCCACCTCTAGATATTCTACCAACTGAATTATCCAGGCTCACAATTCTCCACCTCTTGCAGCTCAGTTAAATCCTCCTGCCATCACTGGGCCTTTCAAGTACATCCATGATGGGAGGGGCTGGCCCAGATGCCTCAACCACCTGGGTGTAGGATCTTTGCAGGATTCTATGCTGCTCCACTTCTCCATTCTGTCAAAGCCCACAGTTGTTTATTAACCCAGAGGCTTAGCTCCCTACTTGGCTGTGTGATCTCAGCTAAGACTTCCTGAAAATCAGCCTTCCTTCATCCCTGTACTGGAGCTGAAGAGAGCCAAATGAAGGCAGAGGAAGCCTAGGTTCTTCATGACAATTATTTTTGGTATCCTTATCAAAATGATGAAGACATGAGCAGGTACCCCCCACCTCCATACAGTAGCAGTCTGAGGGCTACCCAGAAAATCCCATGGCCTACACCCACCCAAGTACCCCAGGAGAGGAAGGTGGGGGCACTCTTTAGCTTGTTTTTGCCTCTTGGACCTGAGACTGGAGCAGTGGCCAAGGTACTGGGTAACTGGGTTCCCAGGCAAGCATGCTTTACCTTACACCATTTGGATTGAAAGGGCTTTGTACTGTTAAAGTCTGGATATAATTTAGAAGTGTTAAAGGCTTCATGCCTAGGGTGATACTATTGGAAGCTGTAGTGTCTTTAAGAGGTGGGGCCTGGTCAGAAGTCCATAGGTCATGGGAGGCATGGCATGGAGGAGATTTTGGATTTTCTGTCATCTCCTTTCTCTCTTGCTTTCCAGACAAAGGTGAGTCGGGTTTTTTTTTTGGTTTTGTTTTGTTTTGTTGTTGTTTAAAAACTCTTCTATAGTCTTTGACCATGATGTACTGCTTTACCATAGGCCCAAAGTAATGTGGCTGACAGAGCCTTCAAAACGTTGATCTTCCTCAGGTTTATTATAGTGACTGAAGGTGGACTAACACACTGTGCTGTGAAATGCGGATGCTCAGGACAATGCTCTGAAATGCAGATGCTCAGAGCGCTGTACTGGCCGTTCTCATCTACAGTGCTTCTGTACGGTTTGCAGGCACTTTCCATCAGGCACCGTCTAGTCTAGCAGCCCTGATAACAAAGTTTGGCACATCCTCCCTCTGTTGCTATGGGCTGGGAAGGGGAACTGAAGGGCAAGATTGACCTAAAAGCAAAGGAGCCAGGATACGGATGCAGACACATGCCACATGAGTCTCTGCTCACCTCTTTATCTAGTCAGGTCCATTATAATCACTGTCTGGGGCCTTAAAGAGGAAGAAGGAGACCAAAGATAGGGATAGAGTGATAAAAATGTGAGCATGTGATTGACTGTTGCTGGTTTTGAAGATAAGGTATGCAGAGGTGGAGGAACCAATAAAGAACGCAGGAGCCCTTTACCACTTGGAAAGGCCAATACCTCTCCCCCTATGAACCTACAAAATGGAACTGTCCCCTGCAAATATCTTACTTTTAGCTCATATCAGACTTTTGGCCAACAGAATTGCAAAATAATGCATCTGTACTGTTTTAAGCTGCAGAGTTTTTGGTAAGTTGTTGCAATAGCCTTTGGAAACACATAGAGATGGTAAAAGTGGGGAAGCCCTTGTAAGCCTGGCATGTTGTGAGATGTGCTACTGACTTCATAAAGGAGACTGTAACAGCTGTCCTAAGATATGTTCCAAACCTCCAAATATTTGCAAATGTTAAGTGAAAGGGAAATAAAATGGAATAGTACACTTCTTCTTATTTGTCCTGCTGAGAATAGCTAAGGCACCAGAATATTGTAACATCAAACAACACAGGACGAGACTGAAAGGTGGGTAAAGAAGTGAGGAATTAGGACCAAGGAACAACATGATGGCATGTTTTGTTTTGTTTTTTTGCTTGATGTAACTTGGACTAGATTCTGGTCATGGCTGAAACCTGGAGAGACTAACACACACACACACACACACACACACACACACACACACACACACACACACACACACACACACACACACACACACTGCAAAAAAATCCAAAAAGTCCATCAAGGGAGCTTGAGCCAAGGAAGATGAAAATATTCCAAATTTGAGAAAAGATATAATCCTACAGATTCACAAAGTTGAGCAAAATCTCAAACCCAAAGAAAGGTACAAGAGGTACAAAATCACCATTCCAAAAACTAAACACAAAGAAATAATTTCTATTCAGTGAGAGAAAAATGACACCTTGTATACAAGGAAAAGCTATTCACATGACATTGAATTTTCTCATCAGAAACCACAGAGGCCAGAGGAAGTGGCACAACATTTTTCAAGTGCGAGAAGAAAAGAACTGTCAAGCCAGAATTCTGCATCCAGTGAAAATATGCTTTGGGAATGCCAAGTAAATAAAAATATTCTCAGATGAAGAAACACAAGACAATATGTTGCCCACAGAATCACGCCATAAGAATGGCTAAAAGAAGTTCTTAAAACAGAAATGATGGAAGAGTGAATCTGATTCCCGGTCTTATTTCATATATTAAAAAAAATTATCTCAGGGCTGGGTATGGTGGCATGTATGTGCACCCCCAACTATTTGGTCTTTCAGTGTTTGGTTTGTTTGTTTTGCCAGTCCTGGGCTTGAACTCAGGGCCTGGGCACTGTCCTGGAGCTTCTTTTGCTCAAGATGAGTACTTTACTGCTTGAGCCATAGAACCACTTCTGGCTTTTTCTGTTTATGTGGTACTAAGGAATCAAACCCAGGGCTTTTGGCATGGTAGACAAGCACTCTACCATTAAGCCACATTCCCATCCCCAGCCCCAGCCCCAGCTACTTGGGAGGCTGAGGTAGGAAGATCACTTAAGACCAGGAATTTGAGACTAGTATGAGCCCATGGTACACATAAAACTAAAACATAACTATAAACCTAAGTTTAAGAGTACTTAGAAGAAAGAGAACATGGGAATAAATCTTTGTGACTTCACTTTTGGCAATGGTTTCTTTTGACCCCAAAGTACAATCCTTCCCCCCCCCACACACAATTGTACTCCATTAAAATTAAAAACCAATATCTTCACAAAAGAATATCATTAAGAAAGTGAAAACAGTCCATCCAATGGCAGAAAATATTTTTAAATTGAAGCCAAAGGAATTGAAAAAAACAAACAAACAACACTTCTCTAAAATATTCAAATAACTAATAAGCAGAGGAAAGAGGGCTGGTTCAACAGCATTAGTAATCGGGAGGTCAAAGCAGAACCATATTGAAATAGCTCTCCATATTCACAAAGGTGGATGTGATGGAACAAAAGTAATAGGTATACAACAACCCTGAAATGAATGACAGTGAAAATGCAACAAATCAAAATGTGAATGTCAAGAAAGACAGTGTTGAGGGGGAAAAAAGCTAGATAAATGCTTATATATAAAATAACAAAGAAAGAAGGGGGAGAATGCAGTCATAAAATTTAATGCAATCCTATAAAATTTAAGAAAAGTAAGGGAAGGGGTAGATAAAAGGGATGGGAGGGAATGTTAAAAAAAGGCGATATTGATCAAAATTCATTGTATTCATTTAACTGGTTTTTTTTTTCTCACTAAAATATTCCTTTTTAGGGGCTGGGAAGGTGGCTCAGTGGTAGAGCGCTTGCCTTGCATGCTCGAGGCCCTGGGTTCGATTCCTCAGCACCACATAAGCAAAATGAAAAAAGCCGGAAGTGGCGCTGTGGCTCAAGTGGTAGAGCGCTAGCCTTGAGCTGAAGAGCTGAGGGACAGTGCCCAGGCCCAGAGTTCAGGCCCCACAACCGGACCCAAAAAAAAAAAAAAAAATATATATATATATATATATATTCCTTTTTATTCATTTAACTGTTTTGAATGGCAATTCCTTTGTACAACTACTTAAAGATAAAAATAATGATGAGGTAGTGAATATGTTAATTAACTAAGTTGAATCATTCAGCAACACACCATATTTCAAATCATAATGTTGCACAGAACATATACTAACTAAAGTAATTAAATATTTGTTTTTCAAAGGACATCTCAAATCAATATGTAAATCTTAGATTGAGAAACCAGATCAAAATCAGCCCAAAGCAATCAGATTAAAGGAAATAAAGCAATGGAATTAAGAATGAAAATACACACAACTATGTTTATTGCAGCATTATTTACCATAGCTAAGATATGGAACCAACGCAGATGCCCCTCAGTAGATGAATGGATCAAGAAAATGTGGTATATATACACAATGGAATTCTATGCATCCATCAGAAAGAATGACATTGCCCCATTTGTTAGGAAATGAAAAGGCTTGGAAAAAATTATATTAAGTGAAGTAAGCCAGGCCCAAAGAAACATAGGTCCCATGGTTTCCCTTACTTGCAATAACTAATACATGTCCGAGACAAGTAGAAATGGTCAGATAAGTTGATGTTAGGCAAAATGAACCCCAAGGTAAGGACTCAAATGTTTTTTCTTTCTTGCTCTTGTTTCTAACATATTTATAAGATATTTCTTTGTTGCTTTGTATGTCCCTCCCCCACGGTATAACCCCTGTTTTCACTGTATTTGATGTTGGTATACTTTGTGGAGGGGAAGGGAAAAAACAAATTGTTTAAATAGGGTGGACCCATTGCAACAATGAGATGTACAAGACATTATGTCAAAAACGAACTTTACAACTTTGGCTGGGGTGGGGGTGGGAGGTGGGAGGGATGGGAAGGGATGGGAAGGGGAAACAAAGGAGGAGGCAACAATGCTTGATAAGCAATGTACTCATTACCTTGCTCATTATAACTCATTGCAATTGTAACCCCTCTGTACGGTATTTTCACAATAAAAAAATAGAAGAAAGAAAAAAGTAATAGAAAAGAATCACTGAAAGCAAAATAGACTTACTGAAAAGATCAATATTACTAACAAACTCCTAGCAAGCTAACAAAGAAAATAGAGAGGCCAGGCAAAGGTGGACCATGCCTATAACCTAGCACTTAAAAGGCAGAAGGAAACTTGAAAGTTCAAGGTCAGCCTGGCCTATATACACAAGACCCAATCTCACAAAAACAAAGTAGAGCAGGGAGAAGAAGATAAAACAGCAACATCAGGAGTGCAACAATGGAGAAAATTACGACTCTGCAGACATTAAAAAATCAACAATGTAGCTGAACTTGACCAATTCCTCAAAAAGAAAAAGGTACCAAACTCACTCCATGTGAAATACATCATTTAAATTCCCCTATAATCACTTGGAAAAATTAAATCTGTAGTTAAAAAATACTGTAAAAGGAGTTTCCAGGTCCAGATAGTTTAATTGGGGAGGTCTACTAAACATTTAAAAGATTCTAAAGTAATTCTATATAATCTCTTCATAAAAATTGAAAGGAGAGAATACTTCCCAATCTAATTTATAAAGGCAGAATTAACCTAAAAACTATACAATGGTAGTACAAGGAAGTAAACAGTAGAACAATATCCCTTGTAAATACAGATGAAAAAAATCCTTAACAACATGCTATCAAACATCACCCAACAATCTATAATAAAATTCTATATAAAGACTTAGGGCACTAATTATATACCTTGTTCAATATATGAAAATCAATGTAACCTACCATGGTATTATCTTCATATTGCTGTGGTAACAAATTACTACAAAGTAGTGGTTTAAAAACACACTTAAAAATTCTAAGGATTCTGAGTCCAAAATGAATTTCATTGGGCTAAAATTAAGGTGTTAGTAAGGCAAGGTTTTAGAGGATAATTTGACTTTTTGAGACGGCATGACCCTCTCTGGAGGTCTTTATCTATAATAACTTACCTTCTAGACTCTCAAAGATTCACTTGAATCTTCTATGTAAGGTCTTAGCCCAAGATTTTGGGCTAAAATGTAAAATAAGTCTACCTAGATTCAGATTTCCAAATTTCATCACAGAAATCAAACAATCCTGTGTGTACAAACTAAAGTAGGGCAAAATTATCTATGTGCTGATTACTCAAAACATTTTGTTTTCCCCTGGACATTAGAACTAGAACATAACCCATCTTGTGTCATAGCAACATAGCCTCCTGGATTCACTGTGGTTCTTGTCAAGGGGCTTGATCTCTGGGTCTGGGCACTGTTGCTCAGCTCTTTAGCTCAAGGCTAGCACTCTACCATTTGATCCATAGCACCACTTCTGGTTTTCTGGTGATTTATTGGAGAGAAGGATTTCATGGACTTTCCTGTGTAGGCTGGCTTTGAACAGCAATCCTCAGATGTCAGCCTCCTGAGTAGCTAGGATTACAGGCGTCAGCCACCTGCACCAGGCTCACTGTGGTTCGAAAGTCATTGGTACCCATCCTTCAAACTGTAGCATTGCTATATATATATATATATATATATATATATATATATATATGTATGCATGCATGCGTGCATGTATGTGTGCATGTATGTATTTATGCTGTTCCTGGGTCTTGAACTCAGCCTGGGTACTGTTCTTGAGCTTTTATTACTCAATGTTAGTGTTGTACCACTTGGGCGATGTTTTCTCCTGCTTTTTGGTGGTTAGAGATAGGAGTCTCATAGGCTTCACTGCCAGGACTGGCTTTGAATCACAATAATCAGATTTCAGCCTGCTGAGTTGCTAAGATTACAGGCATGAGCCACATGTTTGCTCGCTTTTTTTACTCCTTTGCACACCAGGCTCTACTTTTGATTATGTCCTCAGCTCAAGGGTTAGTTTTGCTTTCAAAATCTTCAGAGAAAATTCTTCCTGAATCTCTGCTGCCACTGTTAGTTCCAATAGGTTCCCATCCAACAGACAGTTGGACTTAGGTCAGCTCATGCTACTCCTAGTCTCCAAATCACATTCATATTTAAATCAAAAGTCCTGGCTACATGGTCTGACTTCTGCCTGCTTCTCATCCCTGTCTTGGACCCTGTCCCTCTCATTATACCTGGCCATCCTACCTTGCCTAGTCTTGCAACTTTCTGGTCTTGCTTCTGTTCCAGAGCTTTGCCTCCACTGTTCCTCCATCTCAAACATTGCCCAGTTGACACAGGGCTTGGTCTTTAGTGCTTTTTGGGCTCTGCTCAACTACACCTTCCTCAGGTACTGTTCACCTGCTCTAGAACTTCCCTTTTCTTTAGTCATTCTGCCAACTGCTTTAGTTCTCTTCATGGTGATTTGTTTCCATCAGTTTCCCTCCCTGTGTCATAGAAGTTCCATGAGGACATTCTAAACCTTTTAATGGCGAACAGTGTGTAGCCGGTGAATACACAACATTAAAGAATGTAAACAAATATTGCTCCTGAGATTTTTTTTTGCCTTTTTTCCTGTTTCATGTCCTCATACATTGCCCAGAACTTCCTGAACAGTTAGGCAATAATGGAAATAGCAGGCATCCTTGTTTTGTTCTTGATTTAAATAGCAAGGTCTCTAGAGGTTTATCATTAAATATAATTCTGCCTGTTGGGTTAACAAGGAAGAGTGCTTTTGAAGATGCTTTTTTAAACACATGTATTTGATTCAAGTTCTTAGTTCTGTTTTATCAAACATCCACTGCATCTGTGGCTGCCTAACTTCACATCCTGAGCCTTTCTTCTCCTCTCACAGCTGACTTCCCAATTTGGCCATTGAAACAATACAATTACTAATAAAGACAGTGTGCCTTTGTCTACAACCCCTCCAGCCCCCACCCCAAAAAGTACAGCATGGTGTTGCTTGCTATCTTGTAGCCTGGAAAAGGTGCAAAGCTGAAGGCAGAAAAAGAAAACTTCTATGATGTAGCTCAGGCAGTAGGGGAAGTGGGTGTGCAGGGCAGACCTGTACTGTGTCCACCCCTGGAGCAGGAGAGCAGGGGGAGGGGAGAGAGGGCCAGCCCCTCCCCATGGCACCCATCAGGTCTCTCACAATAGTGGAACAGGGAGCCTCCTGGAGGAAAGGCTGAGTTGCCTCTGCCACCTGGGCAGGAGTGATAGATCGCGTTAGAGATGTGCCTTGTTTTGAAGAGTTAACAGGGAAGGTGACAGGATGGAGATTAGTTTAGTGGCAGAGAGCTTGCCTCTCATGCTTGAGGCCCTGAGTTTAAAAAAAAATAGTAGCTAGGCATTGGAAGCTCATTCCTATAATTTTAGCTATTCAGGAGGCTGAGATCAGGATAGTGGTTTGAAACCAGCCCAGGCAGAAAAGTCTAAAAGACTCTCTCCAAAGTAACCAGCAAAAAAGGCTTGACTGGAGACATGGTTCAAGTTGTACTGTTCCAGTTAAATAAGCAAACTGAGCAAGAGTGAGCACGGCCCTGAATTCAGCTTCCAATACTGAAACAAAAGGTGGTGTAGGAGTCCTTCCTGGGGAGTTGGCCTCAGAGCTCTTCCTCTGTCCTACTCCAGCAGGGAAGACCAAGGGTGAGACTGACCAGAGATCTTCCCTGCTCTATTCCACCCCTACCAAAACACAGGCAAAGGAGGGGAGAAGAGAGGAATAGCTTTGAGTCAAGTTCAAGACTCAATGTCCGAAGGAAAGAACATTTCAAAAAAGTTTGTGGGACAGGCCAGAAGTGTTAGGGGAGTTGCTCCTAAGTGAAGAGGGCTCCAAAGTATTGCTATGTGTGGCACAGTTACAGGAACAAATAAAACCATCTCAGGTGCTGTCTTCCCATAAATCCATTCCATTCACAGTTTGTTGGCTAAATGGGTTCCAGAAACTGCACCAGCTCTGCCAGTGCAAGTCCCCCTGGGGAGTCCTGGGCACAGGAGGTGTTTGAGGGATTGATGCCCAATGGCTTACCTTTGGTTTGATCCACTGCTGTGACCTCTTAAACTCAAACACATAGCTGTAACAAGCAGACCTTGCAGAAATGGTTCAGGTCATCTGATGCTGCCCTGCAACACCTTCATAGCCAGGTTAGTGCCACTTCCTGAGTAAGGGAGCTCCAGCTGAAGGAAGTGTCATATAGCATTCCTTTTTAAGGAATGCATATTAATTGTATATGTACACAGTATTTTAGTTCATCCATTCATGTGTGGACATTGGTGCTGCTTTGACTTGTTATTGTGAGTAGTGAGTAGACAATACTGGGCAAAATCTGAGACTTTGCTTTCAATTCTTTTGGATACAGAGCTATCCAAATTTGATGGCTCATCAAATTTTGTATGTGTGAACCTCCATATTTTCCATGCAATTTTACCTTCATATACATGGTTCCAGTTCATCGACACTTAAACTGTGTTTTAAAAAATGCTAGTCATCCTATTGAATGTAAGGTGCTATCTGCACCGTTTTGCTCGATATTTGATGATCGATAGAATTTTAAAAGAAATATCTAGTCTTTTTCTTCTGTTTCTCTTCAGTATTAGAGATTAAAACTCAGAGACTTGTTCTTGCAAGACAGATGCTCTACCACTTGAGCCACATCTCTAGCTCCTTTTTATGTTGGCTATTTTTGGTAGGGTCTAGGTTTATGTCATTAGGTCTGGGCTGTGATCTTGCTGTTTTTGCTTTCTTCTAGTCATTGTGATTCACCCATAGCTGGGATAATAACAGTATTTCACTGTGCTCAATTATTGGTTAAGAGTCTCTCAAACTTCTTTTTGCCTGGGCTGGTCAAGATCACACTTCTACTCCTTTAGTAGCTAGAATTGTAAGGTTGAGCCATTGTGCCTATAACTCCCCACCCAACCCTTTCTTTGTTGGTCTTGGAGCTTGAACTCAGGTTCTGGTCACTGTCCCTGAACTTTTTCATTCAAGGCTAGTGCTCTACCACTTTGAGCTACAGTGCTACTTCTGGTTTTCTAGTGATTAATTGAAGAGTCTCAAGAACTTTAATGCCAAGAACTTTAATACTCAGATCTCAGCCTCCTGAGAAGCTAGGATTACAGGCATGAGCCACTGGCCCCTGGCTTTTTTTTTTGCCTTTTTTGGTAGGTTGTGGGGCTTGAACTCTGGACAGGAGCACTGTCCATCAACTCTTCAGCTCAAGGTTAGCACTCTACCATTGATTCAGAGCACCACTCTGGCTTTTTCTGTGTATGTAGTGCTGAGGAACTGAACCCAGGGCCTCATGCATACAAGGCAAGCACTCTACCACTGAGCCACCTTCCCAGTTCCTTTTGCCTACTTTTTAATCAGGCTATTTGACTTTTTGTTGCTGAGTCATAGTTGTTTGAACATTCTGGATATTTATCATTTGTGATTTGCTTTCTCTTGTTCACAGAGTTTTTGTTTGATGCAGTCTCATTTGTATAGTTTTACTTTTGTGGGGCTTTTGGTACCATATTTAAGAAGTCATTCCCAACTCCAAGGTCATGAAACGTGTCCCCTTCATGTTGCCATAGGATTTTTGTTAAGTGTTTACACTGAGTTCATTACTATTTATGGCTGTAAGCTAAGGGTTCTATCTCATTCTTCCTCACATGGATACAGCCTTCCCAATGCTACTTGTTCAGACTATTCTTTCTCCTCCTGTTCTTGGCACTCTTGTTGAAGATCCATGGCCACCTATGTGAGAGTTCATTAGTAGGATATTTGGTGATAAATCTTGAAATGGAATAGTCTGCTTTTTTCCACTTCACTCTTTTCAAAACTTGCAGTTATTCTCCTCCATAAAATTGTAATCTTGCTTATACTTACAAAAAAAATCAGGCTGAACCTTTGGTGTGCATTGTCACACCTGTACATCTATTTCAGGAAACTGACATCTTAACTACATTGCACTTTCCAATCTATGTATATGAATTCTCTCCACTTGTTTAGATCTTCATTCCATCATCACTGGATAGTTTCATTATAGATGTACCGTATATGTACTTTTTCCCGTTAAATTTTTAAGCAACTATAAATGATACTGTATTTTTAATATTGGTGGCTAATGATGTAGATCATCTTTTCATGTTTGGTCATTACTGTATGTTCTTTGGAGAATGACTATTCATTAAAAATTGGTTTAACCTTGTCATGTCTCAGATACAAATTCCTTATCATATATGACTAGCAAATACTTTGTCCCATTTTATGGGATGGTGTCCTTTGCTCCCCGGCTACTCCTACCCTCCCCTAATCCCCCTCCCGTTTGCCCTTTTGTGATACTGAATAGCAACCCCATGGCCTCATACATGCTAGGCAAACATCCTACTATTGAGCTATATCCCTAGTGGTATCCTCTGAACCATAAATTTTAAGTTTTGAAGACTTCAACTTACTTATCTTTAAACTCTTGCTGATGCTTTTTGTAATTCAAAGTCTTGAAGATTATATCAATGTTTCCTTTGAAGAGATTGTATAGCTTTAGCTCTTATTTATTTGATCCATTTACATTTTTGTATTTGGTGATATATAAGGGTTCAACTTCCTTCTTTTACATTTGTTCCTTGCTATAGTCTGAAAAAACCGGCTCCACTGAATTTTCTTGGCACTTGTTGAAAATCAATCAACCATGTTGTTAGGAGTTATTTTTGCATTCTTAACTGTATTCAGTTTACATCTTCCTTAGCATCGGTACAACACTGTCTTGCTTTACAGTAGTAATTGGAGACACGACAATAAAAAATCAAGGAGTGTTATTATCATTATTTTCTTTGGTGCCAGTACTAGGGCTTGAACTGAGTCTGGGTATAGTCATTGAGCTTTTTTGATCAAGGCCAATGCTCTTCCACTTGAGTCACGGCTTCACTTCTAGCTTTTTTGTAGTTAGTTGGAGATAAGACACACGGACTTCTCTGTCCTGGCTGGCTTCAAACCACAATCCTCAGATTACAGCTTTTTGAGTAGCTAAGATTATAGGCCCAGCAGTTTTTGAGTACTTTTAACTTAAAAAAAAAAAAAAGGAATGAACCCCAAGATAAGTCTTCAAATGTTTTGTTTTGTTCTCCTTTCATGCAATTGTTTCTATCATATTTATAAAATGATTTCTACGTTGCTTTGTATGTCCCTCCCCCACAGTATAACCCATACGTTCATCACTGTTTTTGATGATGGTATAATTTGTGGAGGGGAAGGGAAAAAAACAAATAGTTTAACTAGGGATACAGGTGGACCCATTGCAACAATGAGATGTACAAGTCGTTATGTCGAAAAATGAACTTAACAAGTTTGGTAGGGGGTGGGGGGAGGATAAGGTGAGGGGAGGGGAGGAGTATGGGAAGGGATGGGAAGGGGAAACAATGAGGAGGCAACAATGCTTGATAAGAAATGTACTCATTATCTTGCCCATGTAATTCTAACTCCTCTGTACAGTATTCTCACAATAAAAAAAAAATTTAAAAAACAGATTGTTTTAGCCATTCTGGATACCATGCATAAACTTTGATATGAAGTTTAGGATCAACTTGTCAATTTCTGCCTCAAAAAAGCATCTGGAATATTTTTAAGGGATTAAATTGAATTTATATGTCATTTTGAGGAGCATTACCATTGTAATTTCCATTGTTATGGTTTCTAATTTGGTCTTGAGGTCTTCCTATTGACAGTGGCCATGATCCAAGCTCACCACTATCTAAAGAGAGCTCTGATTTTATTTTTCTTCTTCAACATTATCCCGGTTTTCCTGTATCTGTTACACACACACACACACACACACACACATCAATTTCTACAATAAAACATTGTGGGATTTTGACTTCATTGCATCTATAAATCAATTTGGAGGAGGCTGGTATCATAACATTACGTAATATTTCAAACCATCTATTGTACTTTTTTCAACACCATTTTCGAATTTTTATACATCTTCATCTTGCTTAACTTTCTTCCTAGATATGACTTCCTTAATGATATTAAAGCTATTTTAAAGTTTCAAGTGTTTATTACTGTCTATACAGTTGAGTTTTGTATACATGCCTCCTAGTCTGAAAAAATAGTTCTGATAGATTTATCAAGCAAATGGGAGGTGAACTTTTAAGAAATAAGAGATAAAAAAGGGTCCTGTAATTAGAAACAGATCTAATTTTCCAAACAGTATAAAAAGTAGCTTAGCTCTTTGTGTATATCTCTTACAATGATTACTTCAGAAACATTCCCTTCCAAATTTTCTTCTTTGAGGAGCATTAAATTTCCTTTGGTATATACTTCTTAAAAGATGAGGAGAGCACCAAGTCCTTATAAAATAGGGACTGTGTTTTTTTCAGCTAACTGTTTGACAGGACAAATGAAGACATGGCCTACATGGTATTGTCCATTTACAGATAGTGAATAGCAGGATCTGTCAAGAATTAGGACAGAGAAATATATTAAAGTAGACTGTGAATGAAGTATAGTGAAAGATTTGTGAGATTCAAATTTATCTTTGTCACATTTCATTTCTTATGGTCAAATAATCCTATGTATCTATTTTTCTTTTTCACTCAGTCTTTTTTATCTCAATTCACAACTAGATTAGATAAATACTAATATACTCTGCCTAATCTACAAATTGCTATGATGTAAAGGGATTAATTTTAACTTCAAATAACACCAATTTTAGGCACAACTAGTGAGGAATATTTTATATTTTACAGGTATTTAGGAATATTTTAATTAGAAAAATAAAAGCAATGGGATTATCTATCAAGTTCTAAAAGTACCCATGAATTAAAAGCACTCAAATATCCCTCTTAAAAAATAAAACCAAACCTTAAGTCACAATGCTGTTAATCTTTCCTACAATAAACAATGATACCAAGCTATTCTGGAATACAAAAACCTGAAATGCTGAGCATGAAAGTAATTTATTGATTAGACATTCAATTTTTTTCAAGCATTAGGTCTACTGAATAGAATTAACACAACTCATGGAGTAGGAAATAAAATTCCATCCAGTACCTGTTTCATTTTGAATTTCCTTGGGACAGTTTTGCCTTCTGTATTATAGCTTCACCTAAAGCATCTACAGGCTTGATGTTGACTAAACAAACTGTATATAATCAACTTGGCAATTATCATTGGTGATGTAACTTTCAGAAACATTCTTAGGCACAAGAATTAACACTGCCTGCAGTGAGTCTTTGATAACCAAAGGAAAGAATACCATCAAATATAATCTAACAAAAACAAGCAAAATATATGCATTTTTGTCAATGGATTGCTTTAGATATTGGAGAAAGTGTCACAATGCAAGTTTCTGGAAAGTTAAAAATTTAACTTTTAATTGACATAAACTTTTGGTAATCAATTGATTTTTTGGTATTAAAAATCAGAGAAAAATAAGATCAACGTAACCTACATGGAATTTAGGGAGAAATGCAGAACCTGCAATATGGAATAGCTGCACTTCTTCAACTAACTCATTAAAAATGCCAATTATACATTTTCAGTCAAATTTTATTTTTTAAAAAACCAAATCAATGTTACAATTCAAGAATCTAATCTAAATATGTACTTGACAATAAAGCACATCTGTGTATGGAGTGAGAAAGATTTCAAAACTGGCAAATATATTATCTGCAAATACCCAAAGGATAAATCACTCCTTGTAAGCCTTTTGTTAAGTGGAGTCATAAAGAACTGAAGATTTATTGCTGTGAAACAAATCTGTACTACAGTAGTATGAATCCTGGGTATTAAGCATAATCAGTTGGATGAAGTTAATAAAGTTGTGATAATAGTGTGTGTGTGTGTGTGTGTGTGTGTGTCTCAGTGTATAAGCCAGTTGACCCAAGAACAACTGAGATATCTAACTTGTTCAGTTGAGACCAGACATGTTAAATGTCCATTTTTAAGAAGGCAATTAAAAATTACAATTCCAACAGTCCACAACCAAATAAAAATATTATAGAAAGAAATTAAAACTATGTTCAGAGAGCTTTTTGCCCAGCACCCCAAGGAAAATAAAAGCATCCATGACTATCACAGATGAAAACAAAATGAGTATCACTGGAATCAGTTATTTTTCCCCACTGAGGTATAAAATCTATATAGAAATTTGATACTATACTATAACAAATTGTACTTCTCATAGTTCTGTTTTAATTTCTTTTAAACCCTGTTTAATATCGTTTTTTATTGTTGTAAAAATGTTGTTTTCATGATTCTAAATCTGGTTCTTTCAGTTCCTTCTCATTTATTTTTATATCAATATTTAATATACTGGCTACCAGTCCTAATTAGGAAAAAAATCTTGGAAATCTCTTCTTCGTGAGAGCACATTCAGCAGAAATTACTGGTGTGCAAGTGAACCATAGAGGGTGCAGCTTTCCAGAAAGCATATTTTGTTGATTGTGTGTCTGAATATTCTTTCCCATGACTCTTGATGAAAGACTCTTTCAATCTTGTAAACATCATTGTGCACAGTCTCACTACTATGCATTTTCACGTCCTTGGACAGGAAGGCTGGTTCACAGCTAGTGAAAAGCTATAAGTCTGAGTTTAATGGCTGATAAACCTTACATCCTGCAGAAGAGGAAAGTATTTTTCCTTTTTTGCTACTTAAGAATGTGGCAGAAATGTATGCTGAGGTAGCCCAGTCAATCCTTTTTTTCGTTTTTGTAAATTTGGTCTCAAAATATTTCTGGAAGGGTGACGTTTCGAAGAAGCCACTGTTGGGACCGGCTTCCATTGCAGTCTCTAATGCTGGGCACCTGGCTATCCTCTTCTGTGGCTTTATCCAGGCACTGATTACTGTTCACATGCTGCAGGGTTAATTTCTGAAAGTGATGGAGAGAAAAACATCTCAGCGATTATTTTTGATAATTGCTAAATTCCCCTATAGAAATGAGCACCTAAGGAAATCCAGGTGCTGGGGGCTGACACCTGTAACCCTAGCTACTCAGAGGACTAAGATCTGAGAATCATTGAGGCTAGATCAAGTAGTAAAATCTGGGAGATTCTTATTTCCAGCTAAGTCTCCCAAATCCAGAAGTGGAATTGTAGCTCACATGACAGAGAAATTATATTTAAAGAAAACATCAAGAGCTATAATGGGAAAAGCAATTGAGTAAGTACAATGGTGTATAATGGATAAAGATCATTTAAGATCTTCCAACCTATTTCTGAATAGCTAGTTCAGCTTTATAATTTCCATAAGATAAGGCCTTCAACTTCTACTCATATAAACAGTTTGCTGGATCTTATTTTTGAAGTTCTTTTGATCTAAGATTTCACAATTTGAGGCTTATATTACAGAATGTTGACATCTTGGTTCTTTATCCAAGGTGTTATGTTTCCAATGGATGAACATAGGGCAGTTATGATGGGCTGTTTCCCTTCAGAGCTCTCTATGCTGTCAAGTTCAGGCTACTGGGTCAAGTATTGCAATTTGAATTTTCCTTTTGTCCAATTTTGCCTTTCCATTTTTTTCACAGCTACTGATTAATAAAGGTGCTCCCCGGTAGATATCTGAGCAATAAACTTTTCTTTTAAGAGTTTGCCTCTGGGAGAAACCACTGTGTAAGATTTTATTTCAGGAGAAACGCTGTAAAATGATCCTTAAGTTTCAACACTTTATATACATAACTAATTCTTTTTAAATACTCCAAACTATCTCCAGCTTCTTACATTCTAACCAAACATTTACTTTTAGAAAAACTGTTGTATATTGCGCTGATTGGTTAGCCAAAAGCCATTCCTAATCTTTGTCTTTGTTATTCTCACTATAAATATTAGAAAAACCAAATGCTTGCTTCCCTAGCCTTCCTTGTTGTTGGTCGTCATTTTGGACTATATTTCTGTCCCATGATAAACAGTTTACTAAAGAGGATTCCTGGAAAAGTTTTTTTTTGCTTTTCAGGAAAAGAGCATCATATGTGGCAATGAAATATTCCTCCTTTCCTTTTCTTTCTGCCTTGAGTTGGAATGTGAAAATGTGAGTTGCAGTAGCTACATGATGAAGCTGAGAATGTTAAAGTATCTTATCCCAGACAGCACAGTGCCACTGAATCCACTCCAGACTTATGTAAAAATAATAGAACTGTTTGTTTAAGCTACTATAAGTAGATCTTTTAGGGCCCAATTGATATGCTGGTTTTTTTCTTATCAGCTTAAAAATAGGACCTTTTCAAATTAAGAAAAATTTGGGTTGTCACCACAACTATGTTACTCTTCACTTTTCAACATGTGAGGCAGTCACACACAAAATAGCAGTAGCCTGGCATCAAAGGACGAATTGGAACAAAATATTCAGGCCATGTCCAATGGCTATCTTAACTATATGCTAATATTTACCATCTTAGCAATAAAAATATAAATATGCCCAATGACACTTGTAATTTTTTTTATTTCTACTCAAAACTAGATAACTTACCACTGGGTCATATTCCCAGAGTTGGTTGCCTTTTAGGTGGTGGCATTTAAGCATGGTAACTGGGCCATTAAGTTTGGAAACATCCAAACAAAGATCATCTGTTCTAATTTCTTTATTGGCAGTATAAGAGAAAACCTAGAAAACAAAAATGCACACATGTAAGCTTTAATAGTAAAAACAAACTAATTATAGCATTTCAGATGTCAATAATCTAGCAGGGAAAATACAGGTCTTTCAAGATACATGACTTTTGCACTTTATTAAAATAATGGAGAATAAAATGATGCAGAAAAGTTTCCTCAAGGTTTCCACAGAGGAAAGTAAAATCATTTCGTTCTTTGTGCTCACTAGTATCAAAGGTTGTTATTTGTTTGCCTAACAAGGACAAAAGAAAACTTGTGTTCAGCAGTGTCAATACATAGAAATTTTTACAAATGCTTTGTTTAAAAGAAATGATTAGATTAAAGGCTCCTTTAACCTAATGGTCTTTATTATTTTCTCGGGACATCTAAGAATATTTCCAGGATAATGTCATGGAATAAAAGGGATAAAACAAAAAGGAAAAGTTAAAACTTTTAAAAAGTTACTTTTAAAAAAGTTTACTAAGATACTCACCTGATTACCTCCCATACCATGACAATTAAAAATTCCAACTTTTTCATTCTCTTTTCTAGCCATGTTATCTAGACATTGATTTGTTTCCACATTTCGTATCTATGAGACAACAATAAAAATATCAGGAGTTAAGAAAGGTTAACTAGATGAATTGCCACACATACAACTAAAGGTCACTCTGAGCTCAGATGATTGCAAGACTCCTAGGTGGCTTATAGGTGGGGGGAAAACCACTGCATGGTTCCCCAAGATTCTCTGGTTTAGAAATGTTTTCCAAAACTGTTCATAAAATCTATGTTTAAAGGGGAAATCTATCATGTTCTAATTATTTTTTATTTCTTCTACACTGTTCCTCTAGGATTTGTGTTTATTTCAGTAAATTCTATTCTAATAATTTAAAGCAACTGAATGACTCATTCAAGACAACTGTATCAACCAAAATAAGGGTATTACATTTTATAGTTATTCTAGTGACTTCTCAGTGGACTTCCTCGGCATTTTCTTGCCAAATGATTTGGCACTTGAAATCACAGACATGCTATGGTGCAAACTTTACTTTCTCATTAGATACTTGTTATTCATATAAAGGATCCTGAATCAACCATCAGAATTAGGAGAATATTTTAAGCAACATCCCTTGCTGTTTTGTTTCCTCAAAACACCTGCAACTTAAAAGCATTTGGCAATCTACTAAGCCCATAGGTGGTACAATAGTACCACAGGGTCATAGGGGAGAGGTGTGGCAGGTTACTTCTGTCATGCTGTATAGACAGAAAAACATGTAGTTTTATATGATAAAGTGGAGTAACGTTAAAGCTAAAAATAAGCTGTTTGCTTTCATAATTTGTATATTATGCCAATATTGTAGTAAAGCACTAAGATTTTGGAAAACAGATAAAATGTTCCAATCCTTGAGTGGCTTTAACACTGGAGTGCAGAGAAGCTTATTTGCCTCAATGAACTTGGACTTCTTTGTAGGCGAATGAGTGGTACACTCTCCAGTGAATTCTTCTTCATTGCCTGGCTTAGAAGATGCGGTTTTGAAAAAAGGAGTATCTCTTTCTCTCCTTGTGAGAATATATGTGGACTACCTCATCTATGGAGTGTTTTTCCCATGACATTAAAAACCAGGAGACTAGTCCTTTTGGATTCTAAGAGGGAGAGAGTTAAATCTGAAAAGGTTCTGGAGAAGGGAAAAATTAGGAACACTTTCTATGGGATACTGCATCTGATGCTTCATATAAACAAGTTATCAGCTTTCTAGTATAAAGTGTAGAAAGAAGAAATAGTGGTAACATACACTTGGTTCAGCATTTTTATTGATATATTAATGGATTATAGGTTATTCAATATGTGACACTCTATAAAGAATAAGAAATAATAGCATTTGTAAATATATAATGACAAAAACATAGGCATATTATTAGGGAAAAGGTAAAATATATGAAAGATTTTTTTTTCCCTTTAAGAAAGGATTTAGTATGTAGTCCAAGCTAGCCATGAACTCCAGATACTTCTGCTTCTATCTCCCAAGTGCTGCAATTATAGATGTGTACCACCATGCCTGACATATGCAAGAATGTAACACTAAGGATGGCTCCAGATAAATGTCTCTTGTTGAAACGTCTTAAAAAAAAGTGTGAATATTCCAATAACCTAAAGTGTATTCTGAAGGTCAACACAAAGAAGAGTAGCTTCTTTCTGGAGTTTTCCCAGTCTTTACGGGCTATATCCCACTTTTTGATGTACATAGTGTATAGCTAAATGTTTAGCAGTCTCCTAACACTACCAATTCCTTTTAGTTTGCTCATCTTCCATATATCTTGATGGTTCTCTTGGAAAGAAGATGGCTCCCTGTTTGGTAACATATTCAGTAGTTATATAATTCTAAATCACTAGGGACTCAAACTAAATGGCTGATTTGATATGGAAAATAGGAGGTTTTCCTGGTTGAAATAGGAATGTCAGAGTATCATGGCTTTGATTCGCTACTTAACCTACGAGGAAAATAACTATTGACAGGATCCCTTGGGAATTTAATATGGTACATCCAATGAGAGGACGTACCATATTTAAAGGATAACTCTAAATCAGGAATGAGGACTATAAAGGGTAAGCATAACCTCTGGTTTTTGAAAACAAGCCAAATACGGATGCTTTACCTTCCATTAACAAAGTAACTGTACAAGGTAGACAGAGAGAGAATCTCTGTGCTATTTGAGTGTCTCCAGATGGTCCAAATATCATTTTTTGTAAAAATGGAAATGTATGTATTTATGCTGTCCAATGTAGTAGCTAGTAGTCACATGTCCACTGAACATTTTGCATGTGACTACTATAATTTGGGGACCTGAGTAATTTCAATAGATTTAAATTTAATGTGGCTAGTGGCTAACTACTCATTGGATGCACAGATCTATATGCTGACAATAGAAAAAAGAAAGTCATCATTTGTGAGGAGCTCCTGTCAAAGATCAAAAATGATTCATAACATGTTAATAATCACATCGTTAAGACACTTGGAAAAGTCAAGTGTAAAGTTTGGTTTGTACCTTCTGAGAAGTCCTGGGGATAAATTATTATCAAGAGTAAGCTAATAGTCCTTTCTTTTTCTTTCTTTCAAACCCAGGGCTTTGCACATGCAAAGCAGCTCTCTACCACTGAGTTATACTTTAGCCCCCATAGACCTTTTTTTTTTTTTTTTTTTAGCCCCCATAGACCTTTTAATATGATTCAATTATGCCTGAAAAACACAACTTTTTTTCCAGGCTTTTATGAATTCAACTGCTTTTTCCCATAGAGTTGCTAATATTTCTAAGAATAGAACATAGTTTGAGACTACACTGAATTGTTCTTAAGCAAAATATACTTGAGAATAAGCACACTAACATATATTAAATAACAAGAAAAGCAAAAGGAAATACAGGCATACAGTTAACAAACAGACCAAATAAATATTTCTTTAGTATAGCATCATAAAAGGCAGTCCCAACTTCTACCAATAACTAAAGCATAGTCAGTTCTCTTCCTTGTTTAACTCAAGTATTCCCCACAGATTCCTTTCTGATTTTCAGTCTTCAGTGGAACCACTGCCAAGACTCAGATCTTCATAAAAACCCATTATCTTTGAGGTTGAACCCTGAGATACTGGAGAAAATATGAAGACCCAACATCCAGGATAAGCAAGGAATTTCTCCTGATCAGCAAAAACTGGTCTCTTGCTGGTAAGCAACTAGAAGATGGACGTGCTTAGTCTTACTACAACCTTCAAAAGAAATCTACTCTTAACCATCCACTGAGACTTCACAGTGGTGCTAAGAAAAGGAAGAAGTTGTATACCAAGAAGAATAACCATAAGAGAAAGTAGGTTACATTTACTGTCCTGAAACACTATAAAGAAACATTTTTTCTTACAGTAGTTAAGATATGTTGTTGAGTCAAGCCAAAACAATCTTAGGCAACTAACTTGCCTACATTCTAAAAATGTCATAATGTTAAGAAACTATTAGAAACAGTAACTTTTCTACTTCAATAGCAGTAATACATGACATATTGGTCAGAAGACAGTATCTACAGGGTAAGAGTACAGGCTGTGAGGATATAGAGACCTCAGTCTCATTCTAACTTTACCATTACTAACTAGGAGACTTTAAGGTGGTTACTGACTCCAAGAGAGTGACTCCCAAAACCCTGATCTAGGGGCTGGGAAGGTGGCTCAGTGGTAGAGCGCTTGCCTTGCATGCCTGAGGCCATGGGTTCGATTTTTCAGCACCAAATAAGCAAAGAGAAAAAAGCCGGAAGTAGCGCTGTGGCTCCAGTGGTAGAGCACTAGCCTTGAGCTGAAGGGCTGAGGGACAGTGCCCAGGCCCAGAGTTCAGGCCCCACGACCAGACCCCCCTCCAAAAAAAAAACCCTGATCTAAAGAACACCATCATGCAAGATGGTAACATATGTACTAAAAGAGAGGCTTGGTAAGCAAATGTGTTTTGAAAACCAATTAAACCAATTTTACGTGGGTTTATTTACTGAAGGACTTCAGACAGTTTTCTAATACTGTCATTCTTGGGAGGGATGGGGAATAATGGTACAGGAATATATAAAGTTAAGACATAAAAACCTAGTATTTTAAAAACATTTTGTCACAAAGTTTACTCTTTTCCTCCTGTGTCTTGCTTAATCAAGTATCTTTGGGGATCATCACCTTCCAATTTCTCTTCAGTAAAAAAAAGATAATAATAAAAAAAACCCAAACAGAGTTCTAAGTGAGATAATACTGGCTCAGTGGTAGCGTGCTTGACTTGCATCCAGGAGGCCCTCAGTTTGATTCCTCAGCACCACATAAGCAGAAAAAAGCCAGAAGTGGCACTGGCTCAAGTGGTAGGGTGCTAGCCTTGAAGGACAGTGCCCACACGACCAAAAAAACAAACAAATCAACAATAACAACAACAACAACAAAAATCAGGGGCTTCAGCAGCGGCTAACACACAGAAGGCACCCAATACTTGTTTTCTTTCCTTATCCACAGAGCCAGTAACTCTTCAATTTCACTCTGAAGGATGAAATTAGATACCACTTTTGAAGGATGAACTTAGATATTATGACTACTACACTTGTGAAAATACTTGTGAAAGCATTGATTTCTGCTGTAGAAATTAGAGCTTTAGTTTGTTAGCTTTTCCAATAGTGTCCTCAGGGTACCAGATTCCCGGTTTTACCTGCATTAGGTTTGACAATGTAAGAGTTATGTGAATATAGTACTGAATCTAGTATTAGGTAATCTAGATTCACTTATTTATTCTTGTCTACAAAGAAAATTCTAGAGTTGAGAAAGACCATATTATTTGTATTAAAAAGAGCACAAGCTTAGCTGGGCACTGGTGGTCACACCTGTAATCCTAGCTACTCAGGAGGCTGAGATCTGAGGATCATGGTTCAAAGCCAGCCCAGGCAGGAAAGTCCATGAAACTCTTATCTTCAATAAACCACCAGAAAACCAGAAATGGCGCTGTGCTCAAGTGTAAAGCACTAGCCTTGAGCTGAAGAACTGAAGAACAGCACCCAGACCCAGAGTTAAAGCCCCACAACTGACCAAAAAAAAAAAAAAAAAAGAAAAAAGAGCACAAGCTTTCAACCAGATGCCCATGTTCAACATTTATTTTTTCTGTTTTGTGGTTGTTACCTTAGCTATGCTGTTTAAATCTATGTCTGTCTTAATTTACTTATGTATAAAATGTAGATAATGACGTCTATCCTACAGTGTTAAGGTCAGAATGAGTTCATATTGGTGACATATTCAGATTGGTTCCTAAAATAAAGTATGTACCAAATAAAAATGTTAGAATTATAACATCTGCTTGGGGAAGTGATTGGTCAATCCATGAACATGGCTAATTTGGCAACAAATGATCTGGACTGTTTGCTTTTTGTGGTTATTTGCAATATCTAATTCCTGAATTAACTATTAGGTATTATAACCAAATACATGCATTTGGTCCAAGTCCTACAAAAGTTAGGGATATTAGGCTTGGTTGAATACACATACTCTAAACTGTGATTATTAGTCTAGACATATTTCTATTTCCCAGTTTCTCTTTCTACTCTAAATTCTATGAATTCAGGTTTTCCTGGGTCCTTGAAGCACTGCCTTCTCTGGAAGGCTAATTTCTAGACACTGGCAAAGGAAGGCTCACATGAATGAAGCTATGATCAATTGATCATAAGAATAAAATCCCCAGCTGCAATGCCATAGATGCTTGCTAAAAACTGTGCCCTAGAAACCAGACTTTTCAACAAGATGATGTGATTTGGTATTAAATTATGGGTCCACAAAGCTGAGTTAACCAAGAAGGCCACAGATGGTAAAATCTGTGACTCACCAGAAAGCCAGCTGGCAGGAGACAGGTAAGAGGCCAGCTTGTCTTGACAATTATCTATGAAGGGTAAGACAAGTGTCTCTTTGTAAAATGCCTACATTCTGATCCAACTAATAGTGCCTAGGCATTGTTCAAAACTGGGTCAGTTAGAAGGAAAAATAAAAACCAACTCATTTCCTATTCTACATCATGTTACAAGAGTGATTACTCTAAATCTTACCACAGCACATCCTCCATTCTGGGCCTTTATTCACTGGAAAGAGCTATAGCAATGGAAACATTCACTACTGAGAAGTCAGTGAGGATCACGTGGAGGCTCGAGAAACGCAACATGCCCCTCGCTTTGTGTGAGGCTGAATTTCTTAAGTGACAACAAAGTTCAGAGGTTAGGGAGCTGAAGGCAACCCTGGAATAGCCTCAGTAATGGGAAACTGGAGAGGTTGTGCCTGCCTGTCGTAGAGAAAATACAACCAGGTTGAACAGTTTTAATTTACCACTATTTGGCGCCCCTCTGATCTATTTGCTCTTTTACATCCTATACTTTTATTACATTATATTTTTATTATCTTTAAGAAGTTGTATAAAGTTCTGTTTCATATTTTTCTCCAGACTCCAAGTGCCAACACACTTCCTTCTCTCTCAGTCTTAAATTCACCAGTAGAATCAAGTCTTTGGAAAAGAAAAGATACATTTACTCACACTTGTCCTATCCCTTCCACTCTTCATTCTATTCCAAAGAATGAACTGCTTTCATCCATCCCCCAATCAATATCCTCCCCACTGTGCTTTGGATCTCTTCTCCCAGACATTTACATATGACACTGGCTCTGTCTTTCACAGATAAGAAAAATTTACTATATTAACTGTTTCCAACTATACAGTTTAGCAGTATTAATATAAAGTCACACAGATGTGAAATACATCCATAGAACTCTTCTATCTTGCAAGCTCAAAGTTTTAAATACTTATTAAATAAATCATCTTTCCTACCTCCCTCCTGCCTCTGGTAGCCACTATTCTACTTTCTGTTTCTATAAATTTGACAACTTTATATAATTGACATAAGTAGAATTATTTATATATATATATATATATATATATATATATATATATATATACTTTGTCTATGGCTTATTTCATTTAAATCCATTCTAAAATACTTAGTAACTAAGTTGCTAAATTTTTTTTCTCTTTGGTCAGTTGTGGGGCTTGAACTCTGGGCCTGAGCGCTATCCCTCAGCTTTTTAGCTCAAGGATAGCACTCTTTACCACTTGAGCCACAGCACCACTTCTGGTTTTCTGGTGGTTTACTGGAGACAAGAGTTTCACAGGCTTTCCTGCCAGAGCTGGCTTTGAACCGTGATCCTCAGATCTCAGCTTCCTAAGTACGTTGGATTACAGGCGTGAACCACCAGTGCCTGGCTAAATTGCTAATTTTTATTAACCAATCCTAAGAATTAATAAGAATTAATAAAAGTAACAAAAGGCATCACTAGAAACAAACATGTTTACAATATTCTTTCCAATTTCCTTGTCCAAAACAAAAAATTGAAACTCTCAAAGGAAAAAAAAAACATGTACCAAAAATACAATTTATTATGAATGGTCTTTCTTTCCTTGTTTTGTTTTTGTTTTTTTTTTGGTCAGTTGTGGGGCTTTAACTCTGGGCCTGTGTGCTGTTCTTCAGCTCTTCAGCTCAAGGCTAGTACTCTACCATTTGAGCCACAGTGCCACTTCTGGTTTTCTGGAGATAAAAGAATTTCACAGCCTTTGCTACCCTAGCTGTCTTTGAACCATGATCCTTAGATCTCAGCCTCCTGAGTAGATAGGATTACAGGTGTGAGCCACTGGTGCCTGGCATTCGCTAATTCTTTACAATTTATCTTGACTTTAAAATTTCCCAAGCTTTGACACAGACTAAAAAAAGAAGGGACAGTAGAATTAGGAGTACTTGATCACAAGTAAATGACATTTTGTTAAAGTAACACATCTAAGGATGTAAAAAGAATTTAAGCTCTTGGACAAGGTCTAAAAGATAACATGCAGAGCATTCTTACTTCAATAAAATAAAACAAAAATTCAAAAGGAGTCTGCAGCAGACTCTCACTGCTAAGAACTTTCTCACACTTGAGGTTATGTAATTTTAAAACAAAGATACTTAAGTGTTGTAAGAACTTGAAAGGTTAACTTCCACTTTTTAATTAAAAATAAAAGTATATACATATATATTTTTACCTCTCCCAGTGAGAAATAGTGACGTGGAATTTGCGAATCAGGGTAAATATTCTCTAGGTACCAAGAGAAAGGTTTGCATTGTAGTTTGTGTCTTAGACCAAGTCTTGATGATATATCTCCATAATCTACTTTTGTAACACCTGTTGAAAGAAATAATCAACTCTGAATTATTAGAGTTTATTAGACAACTCACATCTACTTATGTTGGTTCTAGCAGCTGAGTGGTAATATTGTTATCATTTGGGTGATATGTGACTAATATAAATTCATCTTGTAGACATAAATGTATCTTACAAAATATCTTACAAGGAAGACATTAACATGTTTTACTTAAAAAAAATAAAATTTAAGATTAAAGCACCAACTAATAAACTTATATACAAATGTATGCTATATGGGATCAGAAAGCTTTAATGCACGTTAAGGTAAAAACAAAGAATCAAGAGCTATTAAACAGTACAACTGTTTCCAATCAGTTCTCCCTTCTATATTATTGAATCATGCCCACTGCCACAGTATAGTCTTGTAGTAAAAGAACTGTGAAAGATGAGGACAGAAAAGTAACAATGCTAGGCAGATTTCTTCCTGATGAAACAATGGTACCCTTCAAACACTAAATAGTTGAGGAAAGTTCTTGGAGAGAAGTCCCTTGAAACACGTTCTAAAACTCTGGTCCTGTAATGCTTGATGGTTAGATAAAGGCCTTGTATGATGGCATCAAGGCCCAGTTATGAGAATGTTCATGACCTGCTGTACAGCAGTGGTTTTCTTATGTTGGATAAAAAAGTTAAATACCCAGAAAAGGCCATGCAAGCCAGGAAAATGACTGAAAATTAGGAAGATGAAACCACAGATATAAATGTGAAATGCTACAATTGAATCTAAAAAATAGCATGTTGTTAAACACCTGGGCTGGGTAATTGCATATTATACTAATAATATATTATTGTGAATTCTGCCAAGCACTTTGCTATTATGGTTTCAATATTCTTTACAATGGTCTTCCAAAGCTTTGCATCCACACTGCTTCTCCTCAGAATACATTAGAACCAAGGACAAGAAAGGTACAGTCTTATACTTCCACTGCAAAATAAACTAACCTGGAGAAATTATATAGAAGAAATTCTTGAATTCATCCATCCACACTTCTGCAAGTCGTCTATTATTTTTATTGATAATCTGCCCAGTCCCACCTGGAAACGTGTAAGGTGTAGCTTTCCGAAACACATGCCCAACATGTGAGCATGTAACTATTTCCAAAGTTCCTCCACACTGCCAAATCTGAAAACAGCAAGACACTGCTCAGTAACCAAGAAAAATTCATCTTGGTCTTTTCATTTGAATAGGGGTTTGGCTTTTATGGAAAATCTGTAGCTACTGGTAAAAACCTTTCAAATCGCCTCATTCTCAAATCTAAAAACACAGCAAAGACCATGCTGAACATTGACATTTTAAAAAATTGATCACATCTACTGAATTTCATAGTTGAAATTTCATAGAAAGTAGTGCCTAAAGTAGAGCTCTTACTTTTGGTTAAAAAGCCAGTACTTCCTTAGTACCAAATGTTTCTCTAATTTTTGGATTTGATCAAACCAAATGAAAAGATTAAAAAACAGAAAAGATAGGCTGAAAGCTAAAGATATCAAAGAAGTGAGATGTAGAACAGACTTTTTCTAAATTTTATGACTCATAAGAGCATCACACATTCAAACTGGTAAATTATAAACAGCTCTTATTAACAAGAATACACTATTGAAATGTTTAAGAAATGCTGTATTTATAATATAGTGACTAATGTAGTTTGTGGTTTTAAAAGAAGTGCAAGTTAACTGAGAATCCAGTCAGATTCTTTTCAGTTCCCTCCTATTTAAACCTTTGTCACTACTTGTACATTAAATAAACCCTAGGGATCTAAACCAGATCCATCATGAGTTCTAAGTGAAATAGTGATAAAATTATTTTGTTCTTTGTGTTAGAATAAAAATAAAAAAGAAGTGACAGAAATCAAGGGGTGACTTTGATCAAGATGCACTGTACTCATAACATGACTTATGGAATTGTAACCTCTTTGTACAGCTACTTAATGAAATTAAAACCAAAAGACAAAAAAAGAAAAAAAGTGAAAGATCAAATAAGAACTTATGACCTTAAGTCAATGTAGCCTCTCTCCTTTCAAAATATATTTTCTTCTGTAACTAAAAATTTTTTTAACTACTTATAATTAAAAAAAAATTGTTATGGCCAAGCACCAATGCCGCACGTCTATAATCTCAGCTACTTAGAAGGCTGAGAACTGAAAATCAAGGTTCAAAGCGAGCCCAGACAGCAGAGTCTATGAGACTCTTATTTCCAATTAATCACAAAAAAGCCAGAAGTAGAGCTGTGGCAAGTGAGCCACAGAGCACTAACCTTGAGCAAGAAGAGCTCAGGGACAATGCCTAGGTCCTGAGTTCAAACCCCATCAACTGGTGGCTCCCACAAAAAAAAATTACATTTTGGGGGAAAGTAAAAGAAAGGGTTGACAGTGTCCAGAAAAGAAATGTACTCATTACTTGCCTTATGAAATAGTAGTTCTTCTGTACAATACATTAATAGTACCAATAAAATTTACTTTTTAAGAATGTAAAATTTATAAGTAAAAAGTACATTTTGATTTCACAAAATATTCACTTCTAAAGTTTCCCAGGACCATAAAATGTTGTTCCTGGACAGAACCTAAGGTGGATCCCTTAACTTTAACAAAAAGAATGATTGATTGGGTTCAATTATAATGCACTTCAATGTGGTTTCTATTATAGTTATGTGTCAGAAGTTGATTTAAAAAATATACAGTAAGCAGGGTGCCGTTGCTCATGCCTCTAATCCTAGCTACTCAGGAGGCTGAGATCTGAGGATCGCGGTTCAAAGCCAGCCCGGGCAGGAAAAGCTATGAAACTCATCTCCAATAAACCACCAGAAAATCAGAAGTGGCACTGTGGCTCAAGTGGTAGAGTACTACCCTTGAGCTAAAGAGCTGAGGGACAGCACTCAGGCCCAGAGTTCAAGCCCATGACTAACAAAATAAATAAATAAATAATATACAGTAATAGCTGAGTGCTGATGACTCATGCTTGTTAATCATAGGTACTCAAGAGGCTGCGGTCTGAGTTTCAAGCCAGTTTGAAGCCAGTCCAAGGAGGAAAGTCTATAGGACTCTTATTTCCAATTAAACACCAAAAAAACTGGTAGTGGAACTATGGCTCATGTGGTAGTGCACTAACTTTGAGCAAAAAAGCTCAAAAGCCCTTGTGCGGGGAGGGGTGGTGGTGGTGGTGGTGGTGGTGGTGGTGTGTGTGTGTGTGTGTGTGTGTATTATACATCCAATAAAGTTGACTGGATTTTTTTTTATAAGGAAACAATTTTTATACCAGATAAAAAGCATATGCTTTCAAAGAAGGAGGCAACAATGCTTGATAAGAAATGTATTCATTACTTTGGTTATGTAACTGTAACCCCTCTCTACAGTATTTTCACAATAAAAAACTTATTTTTAAAAAAGCATATGCTTTTGGCAATCAGGTACACTAAAGTAATGTATATAAATTAACTTATTGCTTTTGTTGGTTTTTTAAAAATAGCTGGACTATTAAAATTGGATTATGTGTTTAAACAGTTTAAAATTAATCCTTAATAGTGTCACTAAACTTTTTATAGGCCCATGGCTCTGGAGACAGGTTAAATTCATTTTCATTTTTTTATTTAGAGATAACATGTATAATCAATGCATATCTATATTTGAGGTTAAGTATGAGGTTAAACAAAACTGTTTCCAAGGGGAACTTACCCTAAAAGAAATTTCTAGGTTTTCTCCTCCCCAAATATCCATTCCAGCATCATATGTTCCAATTTCCTGAAAGTAATCTCTGTCTATTGAAAAAAGGCCTCCTGCCATTGTAGGTGTTCTGAAATTCAATCATAATACTATACCATTAATTTTTAAAGATTTTAAATTTATTAGCAGCTTTTGTTTTTAAGTATTGCAGTTGTGTGAGTCAAAATAGTTCTTTTCCTTTAAAAAAGTATTGAAGTTTTATAATTTATAAAATAATGCTTATTGTCACACTTTCCAGAAATGTTTATAGGCTCCAAAGGGTTTTCAGTTTCACGTTTCATCCAATCATATTCATGCTGAATGCTGGACTACTGTCACCAGACATCTTCCACCTGACATTTCTGTCTTAAGCACTTTTCTGTTTTTGGTCCTAAGTGATTTTGCTCCTTTAACTGAAGCTATGTCTTATAATCCTTTCCATTTGATTGTGATCCATAGTTCCTACCAACTATAAAGATAGTTGGCTATTTTAACCAACAAGACTCAGGTTAGGGTCAAAATGCCAGGTTTATAAGGTAGTAAATGCTGCAGAGACATAAGATTAAAATGATGAAAACAATGACGCTCTTTCCTAAGCCTAATAGAAACTTTTAGGGAATGCAAGAGATAAAGCATAGAATAAAATCAGTATACTCCTATACTACAGAAGGTTTTTTGAAAAAGCTTAGGTATTCAACAGGTAGGGTGGAGGAGGGAATAGGCAGAAGTAAACAGAGAAATGATAATAAAGTACTTAAATAAATGACTATCAGTTAATCCTTTGATTTCCATGAAGGATGAGAACAGAAAAAATGGACTTATGTCTAGGAGAAAAATCATTAAGTTCTAGGATCCAAGGACACTATAAAGATTTGTATTTTAAGATGAAGTGATCACCCCTGCAAACCTTCTTCCCACACTCTGCTTATGGTAGCAGTAGTATTTGCTTTTCTAGTAAAAACATTTTTTCAAAAAAATAGTTTGTACTATTTTGATTTTGGAAGAGGAAGAATGAGAAAAAGGTAAACTCTTTTTTTTTTTTTTTTTGGGTCCAGTCGTGGGGCCTGAACTCTGGGCCTGGGCGCTGTCCCTCAGCTCTTCAACTCAAGGCTAGCGCTCTACCACTTGAGCCACAGCGCCACTTCTAGCTTTTTTCTTTTTGCTTATGTGGTGCTGAGGAATTGAACCCAGGGCCTCAGGCATGCAAGGCGAGCACTCTACCACTGAGCCACCTTCCCAGCCCCAAAGGTAAACTCTTGTAAAATGCAAAAGGCCAATGTCTATAGTTATCGTTTTAGAATAGGGGTTTCTTGGCCTGTTAAATCTTTTCTAAGTGTACTTTTCCCATTAGAAAAGATGAATGAAGAACAGATAGATTTCAAAGAAATTCATCAATTTTAAAAGGTGTAAGAACTAATTTAGACATAAAACTGAAGTAACAGCTAACGGGGAAAAGTCCCTTGCATACTTGAGAAAAGAATATAGTGAGAAATCTCATCAACTTTGCCAGAACCAGACATAAATTCATAGGAAATAAGATCTGAGAAGCCCAAAGAGGAGAAAGTGAAAGCTTGTTTCTGTGACATGTGGATATATTTGGGATAAATCCTAGGATGGTGCAGAGAACTCAAAGATCTCCATACCATGTCCTAAACAGCAAGAAGGTTTTTATCCTTTTCTGAAGAAAAACTGTATTGATTAACTGTGGATCAAAGAAAAACTGAACAATATAATCATGGATTTTTTTAATGTTTTGTGTTAATTCTAGTAATTTTAATGTTTGAAACAAGTTTTCCTAGTCAGTAAATAAGAATCATCATTATTGTATGAGTTTGAGTAAAAACTTTACATTATGGTACAAGGACCCAGATTTAGGTAAATATTTAACAACATACTGACACAATTAAGAGGAAGTTTGATAATGTCCCCATTGGAATGAAAAAATATACATTAAGATGTTATCATTTCCCATATGCACTAGAGTTACCTAACACATAAAAATTTCTAATTTTATTAATTTATCATGGGAAAATGTCTTTTCTCAAATATTGAAATAACTGAAATATGATAACTACATATAAAGTATACAATTCCTTGTGTTTCTCAAAGCACACAATTCTTTTAATATGATTCCTAAAGCTTCACCATACTCTGCTGATAATACTTTAAGGAACGTGTTTGGCAAATTACCTGACAGGAAGAGTCCGGTCACCTTTCCTTCTATCCATTTCTCTTTGGGGAACAGGATACCAGCGAAAATTGAGCTTCCAGTTGAATCCACCATAGGTCATATCAGAGCCTGCCATGTACTCAAAAGTATCATCACTGATCACATCAATAATAGGACATACCACTGTTCTCCTAACAACATAAAAACAAATTTTAAGACCTTTCAAAATGTTCTTATTTTAACAACTACAGAACTGAAGTGTTTCTAAAATAAAAATATATTCTACAATGTTAAAAACAATGGTGAAAAAAAATTCCTGCTGACTTATGGGGATCAAACCTAGGGCCTCAGATGTGCTCTAGCAGTGAACTATACTCTCAGCCCAATTCAGGACATTCTTATATTGCTCTAAATCTTTTAATAAAACTTTCCATTTATACTATGTTAGGTTGCTAAGTTTTTTTTCCTTTAAGGTATTTTTTTTCTTGGACTCATAAATTTTCATATGTATAATAGTCTATTAAGTATTTCCTAAAAATTGGAAGTGATTAAAGATCTTTGGTAAGTATATAATCATAGTCTTTAAAATAGTTAAATAGGGTACATTACATAAATTGGGTTGTTAATTTTAAGCCAAAGCAATTGGTCATGATATATTTTTGTGTGTGTTTGTGTATGTGTCAATAGATGGACTGAGTATTGTGAGATTTTTTTTTTTGTTCCTTCATGAGTTGAACTGAGCTATAATCTACCTCATAGGTTTTTTGTGTGTGTGTGTGTGTGTGTGTTAAAAGTTATGCTGGCTCTTAAGGAGTTTGTTTTCTGCTTTTCTGTATCTTCTTACAAATTAGTATGGTAGAATCATTTCCCCTTTTTCATCTAATACCAAGCCTGAGACAGTTAAGTTTTCTTTGATGTGGTAAAACCTATTTTTCATTCTTTCTTACACTGAGGTATAGATTTCAAGATCAACTTTATACAGGTGACTGCTAATAATCTTCCCACCTTGGGAAGGCCCTGGATTTTCCCCTCCTATTATTTTATCTTGTTCATTTATCAAGAATAAGGCTTAGACTTGGAAAAAATTATATTAAGTGAAGTGAGCCAAGCCCAAAGAAACATAGGTCCCATGGTTTCCCTTATTTGCAATATCTAGTATATGTATGAGTCAAGCAGAAAAGGTCAGATAAGGTGATGTTAGGAAAATGAACCCTAAGATATGTATTTAAATGTTTTTTTTTCTTTCATGCATTTGTCTCTAATGCATTTATAAGATTATTTCTTTGTTGCTTTGTATGTCCCTCCCCCACAGTATAACCCCTGCTTTCACTGTATTTGATGTTGGTATAATTTGTGGAGGGGAAGGGGAAAAACAAGTCATTTAAATAAGGATACAGGTGGACCCGTTGCAACAATGAGAAGTTGTCATGTCGAAAATGAACTTTACAACTTTGGTGGTGGGGGGAGGATTGGGTGGGGGGGGGGCGGGGGGAGGCTGGGAAGGGATGGGAAGGGTAAACAAAGGAGGAGGCTACAATGCTTGATAAGAAATATACTCAGTATCTTGCCCATGTAATTGTAAACCCTCTATGCAGTATTTTCACAATAAAAAAAAAAGAAGGCGGCGGCTTAGAATCCTAAAGTTCAGTATAAATCATGTACCTTATTATGGGTTACTCATTTGCTCTCATTTTAAGATATTCAAATTTCCTATTTTTATGCCAACTCAATGATACATTTATTTTTTGTATTTTTATGCAGCATTTTCATTTTTTCAGTTGAAGTTATTCAGGATACCTAACCAACCACATGGTCCAAACTGTGTATTGTATGTTGGTTAATTCCCTCTATTATCACCTACACTGCTTCCTCTCTATGGGTCTAAGTTCCTGTTTCTAAAGGTTACATATTCATCCACGCAAATGTTTTCTAAGTCAGTCATCTATTATTCATAGAGATATTACATTCTTTTTCATTCTTCAGGTCAGTGTACTCTTTCCTAAAGCTACTAGATTTTCTTCTTGGCCCAATGCTGGTTTTTCTTATTTATCTTTGAAAGGGAAAAAATACAGGTAGCACTTGCTAACAAACAGAACAGATGCAATAGACAACTCCTTCTAGCTGTCACTTCACTAGTAAATATTTACCTTTCTAATCTCTAAATGCTAATGTTAATTCAGATAGCCTTTAGCTCAAACTGCATGACAAGCAGAAATCCAACTGAAATAAGTCTAGTAGATTGAAACCAGGTTATTCGCTGAAACACAATAATTAAGACAGCCAGGCAATAGGTAATACATATAACAAGGGAGACTACAACCATAAGGGACACTGCAGTAATACTACCATATCACTTGAGCACACAATGTGCTTCTCTCAACTCTTGTACTTCTGTGCCTGAAGCTGAGTTCCAACGAAGATATGAGTATACTAACCTGCTTTCCCCAGACCCCAGAGCCTTAGAGACCAGGAACAAAGTACGGGATTTTCAAGGCTACCAAAAAGGTAATTAGAGGCACATGCCTCTAATTCTAGCACTCAGGAAGTTGAAGCAGGAGGATTATGAGTTGGAATCCAGTGTGGGCTACATACCCAAGATCTTCTCCCCTACCCCTCCAAAGGAAAAAAAAAGTAAAAATAAGAAAGCTGTACAATTAGATAGTGGTGGTATCTGTAAAACCCAAGGAAACATGTACTAAAAGCAACTGAATTATGTATCTTAAACCCTCTGTTAACACCTTAATAATAAAGTTATTATTAAAAAGGTGAACAAAAAGTAAAGTGTTTTATGTTGCCTTCCTCAAGAAGTTCATTGTCCATCAGTTATGTTTGGCAAACATAGCATCTAGTAGATATTCTAACAAACAACATGCTTTCCAATCCATCTCCAACAGCAAGGTAATTTGCATAACTGGTAAATTACCAGACTTTAAGCATCTGGTTGTCTTCACATTTTCTTTAGTATAAGCTTCAGAATATTTTAAAAGACAACTTGGGATGAAGTTATTTTTGTATTTATTAAAAATAAAGGACAGGATGCTGGTGGTTCATGCCTAGTAATCCTAACTACTCAAGAGGCTGAGATTTGAAGGTCACAGCCCTGATTCAAAGCCCACGTTTCAATGCCCATGACCACCACCACCAACAACAAAAAAGAATTTCACAACTCATCATGCAGTTTAGGACAAAAGTACTGAGAACAAATTTACAGACTCCAAAAAATTACCTGTCATGTTTGATCCTGGCTAAGAGAGGCTCCAGCCAACCTGCTGTACATTCACAATGAGCATCTAAGAAGGTGATTACTTGGCCTTTGGACACAGCAGCTCCTTTTAATCTAGCTCTGATCAATCCAGAACGTTGTTCCATTCGAATTACATGAACTGGCACTTTGAGTTTTTTCACATAACTTTCTAGAGGTCTTTTCAGAAAGTCTAAAAAATTAACAGAACAGTAACATGAAAAGAAAAGAGTGAACTGGTACTACTCCGATGTAAACATTTTTAGTTTACATTTCTTCAACATGTATTAACTGAGCATTCCTAGTAAGGTTTGCCAACAGATTTCCAAAGGGTGCCTTTTTATTTCACAGAAGTATAGACTAGAGCTGTCTTTACTATGTCTCACATGGTAGTAAGAAAGCATCATGAAGGACAGACATATTACACAATTCCTCAAGAGCACTAAATCCACACCTCAACAGAGAGAAGAAATAATACACCAACATATCACAACTGTTATATTGAAAGTTATATATATCAAAGTTGTGAGATTTCTTTAGAAGCAGAAACAAACTGTCATATTGGTCACCATAATCTTTTGATTATGGTGATTTTTTTTTTAAAAAAAACAGAAGGCAGTGATATTAAGTTCAGAAGGGAAATACTGGAGTGTAACTGCAAGGTCAAAGAGAGACCCTTAACAAATAGGTGGGTCTATGGAAAATATTTATTTTTTAATAAAAGGCAATTAAAGAGAGAAGAGAGAAAAGGCAAAAGGGAGAGCTACCTTAAGAAGTCAGATAGAGTTTATGCCCATAAAGTAAGAACATCCTACCAGCTTATATCTTACTTAAACAGTAGAAAAAGTGGGGCTTCCGCAAAGGAAAGATAAAAGATCTTTTGGATTAGCACAGAGGCTACTAATGATGATATGGCCTGGTATCTTTCCAACTATTTTCTATATAAAGACATGAGGATAATTTCCTCTATGACTATGAAGTTCTGCAATTCACAGAAATAAAGGTTATTCATTAAGGGACTCTTCACAGGTTAACAGTTGAGACCAAGATGCTTCCTACTTTTTGGGAGTGACAGATAAGAGTGAAATGATCATCTGTTGAACTGGCAACATCAGAATGAGGCAATAATAATCAGGGATATGACAATGAAGAAGAAGATTTCTCTGTTCTACCACATCAGATTACTAGTATTTTCCATTTCTGCTAACATATTTCCTTAATATTTAGGCTAAAAAGAGAATGTAAAAATTTGTTAGCATATTGTACAAATCAAGATCATAAGATCAAACTACATTCTGAGTAAAAAAAAAATGGGAGCAGTGGCAATCTCAGAGAACATTTTGTGACTAATATGTTAAACCCATTATATGTTTTCTCATTTAATATTCACAAGAACTCTGTGAGATTATGAATCTCAGGAATAGGAAATGAAAATCTAAGGCTTGGACCATTACATGAATTTGATCAAGGTGGCACAACTGGTAAGACCTGGATCCAAGATTGAGGCCCATGTTTTTTCAATTTCAACTTTTTAATCCATGGCCAAGAATATTTTGAAAGGTATATTGGTGCATACCTATCATTCCAGCACTCAGGAGGCAGATGCAGGAGGATTGTAAATTGGACATCTGCCTAGGGTACGCAGGCAAGTTTCAATGTAGCAAAGCCCTATCTCAAAAACCAAAATTTGAGAACTAATCTATACTCTGTATCTAGAATTTGTCAGAATTCCATGTGGCAGAGTAATACTATACTTGAATACCATAGTCTAGGTTAAATGTCTTATAAAAAAATGTGTCTTCTAACAAGTTTTTCCAAAAAATAGTAGATACTTAAAATGTTTCTTGAAAACCAAAGCAATTTAATTCCTAAGTCTGAAAGCTGTGATATTTTGTCCTGCCTATGAACAAAATGAAACATGTCAACTTCTGTGGTATGATAAAAAGTTATTTTATAATTTTTTTTGACTATAAAGTCTTTCACAAGAGGTTCTCTTTTTTTAGGTTTTATTTTATTTTTTTAAATTTAATTTAATTTTTTTGTGTATTTTATAATTTTTTTTAACATCTCTTGTTTTGGATCTTTGTGACTTTCACACAATAAAGTTAGAATACATGTTTTCCTTTAGGATGATACAGAATCATGGACTTGGGACTAGGTGGGAAAGTATGAATGATCATGCCTCATTTTATAGGGAATAGCTATGAGAGGTTAAATTATTATTATTAGAAGCTACTATTTCACCTAAAAAATAAGGTTGAATTGTATTTACTAGAATTACCTTTACAACTGCTATCCAATAAATGGATTTTTAAGTATCATTCTATCATGGATTAAGAGGTGGTCAGAGTAAGAATGTCTCAAGAATCTAGGTCCTCATTTCTGGTATTTGAGACTGTCTTTTTTTTTTGTAGCTTTTATAACTGCAGGTTTACTATCAATGAAAATTTTCTAATGGAATTTTGTTTGGCATCATTGTTTAGAGACTCAAACTATTGGCTTTAATGTTTAAGTCTGCTTTATCCTATTCCTGAGTTACACATTTCTCATATGGATTGCTAAATCAACCAATCTAGTCTCTCTGCATGTACTTGTACCTCTTTCCAACTGTTCAATATAGTGTATAGACAGTGAGCTTGGGGCATACAAACATGATCATGCCTCTTCATTCACTAAATCCTGTATGACCTGGCTTTTCCTTTTCCTTTCCCTCTTTCCCCTCTCTCCTCTCTTGAGATAGGGTTTCACTATGTACCCGAAGACTGGCCTTGAACTTGTGGTATCCTAGGATTACAGGCACGTACTAGCATACCTGGGTATAGATTCTTAATTTCTAGGCAGGAAGACAAAGGAGAATTAGAGTATCTCTCGGGAGTGCTTGTGACTGAACCTCTGATGGAACAAGGAAGTAGACATCTGTCCACATCTTCTGACTCACACATTCAGTCAATTTTGGATATTAAGTAAGGATTGCGGGAGAAAAGGGAATTCAAGAACTGAGATATGTAAGTTTCATTTTTTTGTTACTGTAAGGTTACATATAGAGGTGTTACAGTTACGTAAGTCTCAGGTAAAGAGTACATTTCTTTTTGGACAGTGTCACCCCTTCTCTTGCTCTCTCCCGGTTTTCCCCCAGTCTTGCCCACAAGTTGTATAGTTCATTTTCAACATAGTGTCTAGTGAGTACCGCTGCTGCCTTTGTTTATTTTTTGACCATCCATTTCTGTTCCTCTCTCTTGCCCTCCCAAAGACAGATAAATGAACAAAAAGACAAAATGAAAAGAAAACAAAAACAATACGAAGAAAAATCCTCATTTCCAGTTTCTGGCATTCACTTTGATAAGTATTATTTTATATGATCAGATGTACGTAGGCCTTGTGCCTTTGTGATCCTCTCCTAAGAGTACCTTCCTCTGGTCTCACTGTGTGTGAGTGCCTAGAGTCTTGTATAACTTATCATTTCCCATTGTTTTAGATCTAGCTTCTGCATATGAGAGAAAACATGCACTCTTTATCTCTCTGAGCTGTTTCTTTTTACATGTGGTTTCGAATTATGAGTACATGAATGTCTTTGATGAGGCTACACTCTGCCAAAATTTACTACTCTTCATATAGCCTTTGTAGCCACTTACAAATTAAGAGAAAAATCAAAGGAGAGAATGGAAAAATAATTCATTTTATTTCAGAAAAACATTTAAATTAGCAAAGTGAACACAAGTGAACTGAGCACAACTCACTTGCTGGATGTTTGCATAGTTATGTGCTTCATAATGACATTTTGGTCAATGACAGATAGCCTAAGCGATAGAGGTACATACGATTACATTATTTAATAATATCATAGACATCTTTTGATAAGTGTATTCTATATTTGCACAAAGACAAAATCACCTAAAGATACATTGCTTAGAACTGTTGTTATCTGATTGTATATCATTATGCAAAATTAGATGAATTTTCTAAAAGGATTAACTCCCAGCAAAAAATTTTCCATATAAGGCTTATATTTCTGTTGTCCACAGTAATACAACCAGACAAAAGACTCTTTACTTGTGGCAAGTCCACTGCAAATAATTTTTAAAGCAGTCTCTCTGAGAGCAAAGAAATCAATGGTTTTGTGTGCGTGCGTGCGTGCGTGCGTGTGTGTGTGTTCCAGGTCTTGAACTCAGGGCCTGCTTCTGTCCCTGAGCTTTTGTGTTCAAGGCTCGCACTCTACAACTTAAAACCACAGCTCCACTTCTAGCTTTTAGGTATTTATTTGGAGATAAGAGCCTCATGGACCTTCTGGCCCAGGGTCAGCCTCCTGAGTAGCTAGGATTACTGGTGTGAGCAACCAGCACCTGGCAGTTCTTTTTTGTAAGTGACGTATTCTTTTTTCATAACAGCTTTCATTCATATTGACAGCGAATTATGTTGTCTTATGTGATTACACATTATTTCTTTCATTAGATTAAGAAGGCAAAATATAAAGCCTAGAGAAGAACTATATCATATTCTTCCTTTGCATTTGCAGTCTGGCAAAATAAGGTTTATATTGTTATTAATACATAAATTACTCCCAATAATCAATGTCATGTGACTAAACTTACTATGTGTATGTATTCCTGGATGGAGCTTGAACTCAGGGCTTGCTCTTACTTAGCTTTTTCTCTCACAGCAGGCACTATATCACTTTAGCCATGTCTCCATTCTAGTTGTTTGTAGATTTTTTCCTTTTTTTTTTTTTTAACTGGTTAACTGGAGATTTGGACTTTACTGCCTGGGATGGCTTCAAACCATGATCCTCTGATCTCAGTCTCTTGAGTAAGCAGGATTATAAAGCATGAACTACAGGCTATAGACTTACTTTTAAGTGCATATATTTAGCATGGGCACAAGAAGGAAAGAGTGTTAATATCTGACTAACTCAGCAAATACAATGAAAACAGACAAAAAATTAATTTGAGGAACCTAACAAAAGAGGGTAAGCCATCAATTTGATAGGCCATCAACAATTTTAAAGCATGTTAAGGAAGGAATAAAAAGCAGTAAAAGCTATAGACATTATATTAATGATTACTGGACATACGTGCTGCTGTGGGGAGGAGAGGTGACTGAGAAATGACTGAGAAACTTTAGCAAGTTTCTTTACTGAAAGATTAAGTCAATCTTTTCTGTAGTACTCTGCAGTGTGAATTTCAAAGAACGATTTGAAATAAATTATGCTGGCCCAATGCACCTCATTAATATCTTTTCAAAAAAGAGAGTTTCACAGAATGTTAAAAAACTGAGATTCTTAGAAGACATTTAGGCAAGAGTCACAGACATTTATTTTGAGGTTAGTCATATTACATACTTCTTTTTCACTCTGCTTAATCATTTTATGCAGCTAGTTATAGACATTCCAAAAATTTAGAAATAAGAAATCAGAGAGACCTTAAGAATCTAGAAAACTAAGCAAGCCTCCTCCAGTCCAGATTCCATTTGGTTGTCAAATGTACCACTTATTAGACACTGAACTAAATCTCGTCATGTATGGCTATAAGAAGAATCTAGCTGACTCCACTAACCTACAACTGAAGCTTTACACAGAGAAATCAAACAAAATTACATGCTTCAATTTTTAAAAATTATTCTGCATAAGCATTTTTATTTTATTTATTTTTAGTTTTTTGCGGGGGGGGGGTCCGGTCGTGGGGCTTGAACTCTGGGCCTGGGCGCTGTCCCTCAGCTCTTCAGCTCAAGGCTAGCGCTCTACCACTTGAGCCACAGCGCCACTTCCAGCTTTTTTCTTTTTGCTCATGTGGTGCTGAGGAATCAAACCCAGGGCCTCAATGCATGCAAGGCAAGCATTCTACCACTGAGCCACCTTCCCAGCCCCAGCATTTTTATTTTAAAGCATCATTTCTTTTGAAAATAAGATTCAGATACAACATAAATTATACACCTAAAACACTTTATAAATTTCACAATGGTATACTTTATGTGTGAATGAGTTCAAATACTATAAATATTTTTAGAATAAACTAGAAATTTATATAAAACTATTAGGTAGCAATTAGCAATTAGTCAAAAGATAGCATATTATTGGCATTAAAATGACTATTTACCTCTTTCACTGGCATCATCTACAAGAACAATTTCTTCTATCATGTGTCTTGGTGAACGGTTAATGACACTATGGACAGTTCGCAGAAGTGTGCTCCATGCCTCATTGTGGAAAACAATCACCACACTTGTTGTAGGAAGATTATCTGGATAGACCTTTGTTTTACACCTGGAGACAAAGCAAATGCCTTTTATATTAATGGATATCCAGTAAAAGGGTGACAGAATAATAGAAATGGAGTGTTCTAAAGGTGAGACTCTTGTTTTCATTCCTTTGCACTTTAAGTTTTATGTTTAATAAACAGTACCTAAAGTAATACACTGATATTAAAATTATTTTAAAAGTTGCAATCTTAAAATTAGGCAGTTCCTCCTTATGAGGGTTTTTGGGTTGATTCATTTTAATGGAGAATCAATTAAACCTATATTATCAATCCCAAACTCCATGCATTTAAAGAATCCAATTGTATAAAAAAAGGTCAGGAACACAAAGTTTAAATCCAAACAAAACTGTAACTTCCATGAAGATAAGTTGCATTTAATGATACCTATTATAAACCAAGTCTTAATCTTCTTAGTTATTTTATAAAGCAGAAACTTAGAACCACATGTTACAGATGGGAAGCCAAGACAGAGACAACAAGCAAGCCTGACTGAAGGCTCCACAGCTCAGCCTCCAATGACCCAACTGCTGTTGCCACCTCTGTAAATGAAATACCAATATACATCTTGTTTTCATAGATTAGGTCTAAACATGAAGATGTCAGAACAAATATACCTGAAATACATTTACACAAAATGAACACTGTAAACGTTCTATTCCTAGCATTTTTTTATGTAACATGGTCTCTTCTTTCAACTTCATTAGCTGGGTGATTTCTGCTAGAGTATAATACAGCACCAGAAAATAGTAACAGCAATGAGCAATCAGATATCGGTATCAGGAGAGATGTAATGGAATATGTGTATAATCCTTTCTTATCCATAACTGTATCCATAATTAGAATAGTTGCTCTTGCTTTCCCTCTCTTCCTTTTCCCCCTTGCTCTCCAAAGCGTCTCAAACCTTTTGTTCAGCTATCACCTATCAATGGGAGTGGAGTAAAAGGAGATGAAAAACTCTGAAACTCCTGTAAGAATCCTACTTACTGAGCATACTATGTTAGGGTTGCATCCTGGAAACTGAACAAAAGAAAAAGGGCAGGTTAAAAGGATGGGAAGGGGAAACAAAGAAGGAGGCAACAATGCTTGGTAAGAAATGTATTCATTATCTTGCCCATGTAATTGTAACCCCTCTGTATGGTATTTTCACAATAAAAAAATCAATTAAAAAAAAGATGACAAAGGGTCTAAAAGGACGAGCAGAGACTCCCAGCAACCCTTGACTCTCCTCTCGCCTAGGGGAAAAAGAAGCAGCAAATAGTTTTCATTATTCCTCTACCCCACTATGTAACTAGTCTGAGTTTGTCTCAAACTAGTAATCCTCCTGCCTTAGCCTCCCAGGTACTGGGATTACTAGGAATATGCCACCATACCTAGCCTCCCTCTTCTTTACTACTTCTCAGCAATTATCTCACTATCTAGTCATCTCTGATCCAGAAAACCTATAGCTTCACAGTGGAATAACCACGACTCTCACCCATTGTTTATCTCAAATCTACTAGAAGACCCACACAGTTTGATGTCCTTTATAGCCTTATCTTCAAAGTTATGAGCTAAAAGATAGGGCTTAGAAGATCAGTTGTCTAGGCTGCAAAAAAGACAACATTCTTTAAAATTCCTAATACTACTTCTGAAAAGTTTTCCATTAAAACTGTGACAGTGGATGATTATTCATGTGTAAAAAGCTATGTTTTGGGTGACCATAGATGATCAAGCCAAGACAATTCAGTGTTTCTATGGGAGAATTCATCCTGTATGCCTACCAGAAAAAGACTTTAAAGTCAGGAACAGCCAGTATATAAGTTCAAATAATTTCTTATATTATTCAGCTGACTCATCTTGTGTCATACATTATCTCTTTTCCCAAGCAACTGTACCTATTATTATTATTATTTTGCTGGTCGTGGGGCCTGAACTCCGGGCCTGGGCGATGTCCTTCAGCTCTTCAGCTCAAGGTTAGTGCCCTACCACTTGAGCCACAGCACCACTTCCGGCTTTTTCTGCTTATGTGGTGCTGAGGAATCGAACCCAGGGCCTCATGCATGCGAGGCAAGCACTCTATCACTGAGCCACCTTCCCAGCCCAACTGTACTTATTATTAAAAGAGCCAAGGTGATTATGTAGCTGTTGGCTCACCAAAGTAACAAAAGAAAAAAATGAGGTACAGTATATGACTCAGGAACATATGCAGTATACAGCCGGTAACTGTTAACCATGGCCATGACTAGGAAGCAGAGAAGAAGAAAAATCTGAGACAGTAGGTTTTACAGAAATAACAAGTTAGACTTATTTCATGGATATATTAAAAAATTAAACTCTAAAATTGTATGGAAAGGAAGATTATAAGAGCATCAGATGGAATAATTAAAGAGAAGCAAAAATATGATCTAGAATAGGTAACAAAAGGAAAATCCTAATAAATGGTTAAATTCATAGACTCCCAGCTTTCTGAGTTCCAACTGTTTATAAAGCAGTAGTTCTCAAATTGTCTGATTTATGATTCCTTTACATGTTCAGAAATTGAAGACTTCAAAAGCTTTTCTTTCTTCAGCTTTGAACTACTGACATTTACTATGTACGTTAAGAGGAGACTTAAAAACCTAACAATTTATAAACTAATATTACAATAGCTTATTAGTAGTAACTCCTCACTATCATGTTGGGTATCCATTACCTACTTACTACCTCTCAGCTTGAAACTTTTCATTACTTCTTCTGCAATAATGGAAAAGACCCCTATAAAGTGATTTTCCTTTGTAGCTGGCATGATGCATGCATACATAAGCTCTGTCAGTAGAGGGTAGTGGAGGATTATCACAGGAGGAAGGCACTTGCCTTTCTGGTTTGTGTGCATCTATTTGTTTTTCTCCCTCCTACAGGTGCAGCTGCAGGAGTATGGTGAATACCCACAGGTACTCAGCGAACTTTTCTATCATCCAATGAGCTGCAATCAGACTTCCTTCAAAAAGGTTCCATTTAGTTCCAGTAGCACACCAACAGGTAGATTCTCAGTAAGTCTCCTAGGCTGTTTGAACAGAGGCTGAGATCCAGAAGGAAGGTTGGCTGTTTGAACTCTGGAAAGGAGGTTCCTATTTGCAAGTACTGGCTCTGATTTTGTGCAAATGCATACTCAAGTGGATTTCTTACTTGTAGGCCTACATATTGGTACCCACTCTGCAGAGTATTTTCAGTGAAAACCAACAAACTTTTCTGTCATACACTGAACTTCAGACTTTTTCTGATGAGGTCTGAATCCCAGCTGAAGGCCAGGACTCTTCCAGTTTTTCCATCCTTCTACTCTCATTTCTAGGTTATCCATTACAACGTCTTAATTCCCTTATAGTTGCCCCATCATAGTTAATATTAACATATTAAACTTTTCTCTATTCAAATTATTATATAAATTCTCTTCTTCAAACTCCACTATGTACTAGATGAAGAATTGAGAGCAAAAGGACAAAGAACATCTTAATATGTAATGTCATAATGTCCGCCTGACCTTGTAGACTTCCTCAAAGGACCTTGAGAATCACTGACACAGAGCACATTCTTTTGTCTGGATTTTTTCACTCATCAGCTTTTTGTACAACATTCATATTGTCACAGGTAACAGTTTATCACTGCAACAGTATTTCATTATGCAAACATTTATAGAGCTTTATTTTTCCATTGTAATATTCATGGACCTTAGTAGTTCCAAGTCTGGGCTATTACACAGTGCTATAATCATTATTCATGCATGTCTTTTGGTGACTGTATTTCTGGGAATAAAGTATATAGAAGCTCAGCCTCAGGAGATATTATGCAATTGTTTTCTAACAAGCTGTAACAATTCAGATTCCTAGCTGAAATGTGGTAAGAGGTCCAGTTGCTTCATAGAAGCATTGATACTTATTTTGTGTTATTTTTCATTAGATGAGTTTTTTGAGGGTTTAAAATTCTATGAGTTTTGAACACATGTACACATTCACCTGACCACTACCATGATTAGGAAACAGAATCGTTCCACATCAGCAAAGAACTCCCTTGTACTATCTGCTACCTGATTCTTGGCAAACAAGACCTGTTCTCCACTATTGTTTTTTCTTTTTTAATAATCTCACATAAATGGAAGCATACAGCCTATAATCTTTGACACTCATTTCTTTCACTGAGCATAATGTCTTTGAAAAACATTTAAGGTATTATATCAGTAGTCTGCTCTTTCTTTATTATTGAATAGCACTTAATTACATGGCTATGTCAAGTTTACTTATCCATTCCTCTATCAAGTTGTTTGGCCATTAGAGCAGAATGGCTATAAGCACAGAGTTCTATATAAACATGCTTTCATTTATTCATATTCAGTAAATTGGCTCACTGGGCTACATGGTTAACATAATCTTATAAATGATTGCCAAACCCTTTGCCAGAGAGTATAATAGCACTTTGCATGCCCACCAGAGTTCCAATTATTCTGCATCTTTCTCAGCACTTCACACTAGCGGTATTTATTACTTTAGCCATCCATTTAAATAGGTTTAGAATTGTATCTCATTTTTTATCTCATGTTTTACATGGCATTTCTTCAGTGGCTAATGTCTTCCTTTGTGTTCATTTGCCAGTCAAGTGATATTCTGGGTGAAGTATCAAGTCTTTTGCCTAATTTTTATTTTTGTTAAATTTTTCTTATTGGGTTGTATGTTTAGTAGCTCTTTATAAATGTTCTCAAAATAAGTTCTTTGCTGGACAGTTGCAAGTATTTTCTTCTGTAGCTTTGTTATTTCTTTTTTTTTTTTATAAGTTTTTTTGTTATTTTTAAGGAGTTGTACAAAGGGGTTACAATTCCATCAGTCAGGTTATGAGTACAATGCTTCTTGGTCAGTGTCACTCCTTCCTTAGCTTTCCCCAATTTACTCCCTTCCACCTACAAGTACATAGTTCATTTTTTAGATATTGTGTATTGAATACAATGACTGCATTTTTTTCATCCTTCTTTCCTCCATTACTGTACCTTCCCTTTGTCCTCCCCTTTAAATAGTTTCCATTTCCTGGAATTCACTTTGATAAATAGTATTTAAGATGTTCAGAGGATTTACACCTTTGGAATCCTCCCCTACATATACCCTCTTTTAGTCAATCTGTGTGTAAATGCACACAGAGTCCTATATATTATCACGTCTGTTTTATTTTAGAAATAGCTTCCATTTTAGAAAAAATGTGCTGGTTGTCTCTCTGCGCTTGGCTTATCTCACTTAACATGATTTGTTCTAGGTATATCTACTTCCCTGCAAATAGTGTAATCTTATTCCATTGGGCATGTGTATTACATTTTCTTGATCCTCTCATCTATTAAAGGGCATCTGGGCTGCTTCCATAATTTGGCTATTATGAATAGTGCAGCAATGGACATGAATGTGCAAGTGTCTTTATCAAATCCTGACTTGTAATAGTCTAGGTAGATGTCCAGGAGTATTATAGCTGGATCATATGGAAGTTCTATGTTTTAATTTTTTTGAGGAATCTCCAAATCACCATTCTCTGGTCGTCCTAGTTTACATTCCCACCAAGTGCAATAGGGTTCCTTTTTCACCATATCTTGTCAGCATTTGTTATTGTTTGAATTCTTGGTGCTGGACAATTTTACTGGGGTGTGACAGAATCTCAATGTTGTTTTGATTTGCATTTCCTTTATGTTGAGCATTTCCTCATGTGTTCACTAGTCCTTCTTACTTTTTCTGAGAAGTCTCTATTTAGCTCCTTTGCCCATTTATTGATTGGTTTAATTAATGATGGAGTTAGTTTCTTGAGCTCCATATATATGTTGGTATTAAGCACTTAGTAGATATATAGCTGGTAAAGATCTTCTTTCAGTCTGTTGGTTGTCTTTCTAGTTTAGTAACTATGTCCGCTGCTCTGCAGAAATCTTTTAGTTTGATGTAGTCCCATGTTATTTTATTCCTTAGTATGAAAGTTTTAAATTTTGGTAAAGTTCAATTTATTAATTTTTTTCTTTTAGATAAATATAGGAACGATCAGTAAGTGAATGAAAAAAATCCTCAATATAATTATTGGGAAAATTAAAATTGGATCAGAAAGGGACATTTCACACTTTAAAATGAGTATAAGTAAAAAGACAGGAGTTGATGAGGATATGGTAAAACTAGAACACTCCTCATATTGGTGAGAATGTAAATGATACACCCACTTAGATAGCAGTTTGCCACTTTCTAAAATGTTCAAGTTACCAATTCTATTCCTAGGATTCTACTCAAGAATGAACACTTATTTCCCCATAAACATTCTCAGCAACATTATTTATAAAAGCCAGGAAAAAGAGCAACCTAGTATAACATATTCATAATAGAATAAGTCTGGATAATATAAATGAACAAAACATAGGTGAACCTTAAACATTATCCTCAGGGAAACAGTCCAGTTACCAAAGAATACATGACTACACTTATTATCAATAACTTATCCCTGAAACTGGACATAGGAATGAAGAGTGCTAGCAAATGTACAGGAGAGATCTTTTAGGGATGATGCAATTTTTCTAAAACTAGCAACAGTAACAGAACATTGCAAACTCTGATTTTAAATCACTGAATTATATACTTAAAATGATGTTTCTTTGGGAAGATACAATAAGTGTATTTCATGCTATCTCACCAAGTGGAACTATGTATCTGGATAAGATTCACACTATAGATATCTATAGATTCTAAAATGTAAATATAGCCAGTTCACTGGTGAAGGAAACCAGAACTCCTAGTTTCACTGAATCAGTGAAGAGCTTCCCATTCTTTACCACCCCTCTGGCATTAGCCAACCCACAGGCAACTTCCAGTCTAAAATGCACCAAAGCTCTAAGAGAAGCCCTTTCTGCCTCAGGAATGAAAAATGAGTGTCTTAAAGCTGGAGAGAGGCCGAGTGCTGGTGGCTTACACCTGTAATCCTAGCTACTCAGGAGGCTGAGATCTGAAGGCCCCGGTTCAAAGCCAGCCAGGCAGGAAAGTTCATGAGACTCTTATCTCCAATAAACCACTCAGAAAGCCGGAAGTGGTGCTGTGGCTAAAGTGGTAGATTGCTAGCCTTGAGCTGAAGGGCTGAGGGACAGTGCCCAGGCCCAGAGTTCAAGTCCCTCGACTGACTGCCCCCCCCAAAAAAAAGTTGGAGAGAGTAGACAAAATGTATCTTTCCCTCCATTTTTCCTTTCTTCTCTAGTCTAGTAAGCTTGAAAAGCACCAGACTGGCCTATAGTGGAGGAATGCATAGTCCTATCTAGCCAGGACTTTATATATATTTTACCTTATAATTTTATTTTTTAGTTTGATCCACGTCATATATGGATATGCTTGAAAACTCAAAACTTTCAAACACATTTTTCAAAAGTTCACTTTTCTCATTCCATAAAATCACACCTTTCAATTCTATCACTGTCTTCAGGAGGTAAATACCTCCAGAATTCTAAGTATTTTGCTTCCTGATTTTTAAATTCTTAGTTCTTGGCTTCCTTTTATAGGCTGTGAGGATTTATTTCACTCCTTCTATACCCTAACACATATACTTCCTAGTCCCTCTCAGTTTAGTTACACCATAACTTTGGTGACATCCCTGCTGAATGTTTATATTGGAGCTATGTTATACATTTTATGAATTTAACTTTTCTGCACAACAGTCCCCTTCCATTTCATTCTGGGATATTTCTTCCTTTTGGTTAGTTTTCTATGTATTTTCCACTAATTTCAAACTCAGATGACATGCTCATAAAGGATAAGTGGAGATTATCATGTTTCCAAATGATACTATCATTTCCATTAGGAGCAGATCTGTTAATGGGAATGAGCTACACATTGTAGTAGAGTAGGAGAACATTTGTTGGTTCTTGAACAAGTGAAAATGCATATTGTTTAATTTCTGCTCCTAGGTACAATACTAAGTAAAAGACAGCCTACATAATAAACACTGTAAGAGATTGAAAGGATTACTGATGCAGGAAATTAACTATGTGGTCTGAGAATTTGAGTGACTACCTCAGTAACACAATTGTGTTCTGGAAATAAAGAGATTATTAATGCTTGTATAAGATAGTGCCCATTTACCACAGATATAGCTAGCCACACGAATATCTAAGAATTCAGGAATGCAGAATAACACAAGTTGTTTGATATTTACTACTGCTATTATTTTTTAATTGTTAAACAAATTAGAGTTCCTAACACTCATGACTCTGAAAAGGTCTGAAACCCTCAGGGTCTGAAAAAGTCCTGCTGACTAGTTTTTAATTAGGTTCCTGAAACTATATTAAGGGTTTCAGATATATTATTCCATTTATACTATCAATAACCCTAAGACAAAGGTATTACTTTCCCAATTTTACAAATAGGGAAACTAAGGCTTAGTGTAATGGAGTAACTCATACAATAGGATAGCCTGTAAGTAGCAAAACTATAATATGATAAAAATTCTGCCATTCAACAATCCATATATATCAAATATTATAGTAAGAAAGAATTCAGAATTTTCAGGGAGTTTCAGAATCTACACATATCCAATGAATAATCGTAACTCAGAGGGAGGATTTTCATGTATTTTTTTGTGTGTTTGTACCAATCCAGGGGCTGGAACTCAAGGCCTGGACACTGTCTCTGAGCTTTTATAAAAGATCAAGGCTAGCTCTTCTACCTCTTGAGCCACAGCTCCACCTCTAGCTTTTTGGTGGTTAACTGAAGATAAGAATCTTATGGACTTTCTTGCCTGGACTGGCTTCAATCCTCAGATCTCAACCTCCTGAGTAGCTAGGATTACAGGTGTGAGCCACTAGCTTGGTAATTTTTCCATGCATTGTCATCTATTAAGCTTAATCTGTCAATAGCTTTACCAATGACAATTCAGTATTTCACAAGAAATCTGGCCCCTAGTCAAGTAGTGATTGGCAATGTTACAAAATTTATCCTATGTACTTTCATTTAGATTAACATCAACTAAGATTATAATAAGAGTGATAACAAAGCACAATGATTAAGAGCAATGTTTTGTCATCAAGACCAGGAACAAATTTCCTTTGGGTCATTTACCATATAGACTTTGAACAAATCATTTATCTAGATCCAAGTTTTCTACTCAGTAAACTAGACAAACTACTCTGGCTTTACTCAACTGTTTAAATATGATAATGTGTATGATGCTATATACATAATTGAATACTAATGATATTATTACTTTTTAAATGTCTATGAACAATTATATAAGATGGATTTGGCATTTGAATAACTTGGAATCTGTTTTAAACCTCTTTTCTTAAAATCACAATAGTTATTCAATGACTGCAACTTCTCTTCAACTCTTAATGGTAGGACAATCTCTTCTTTCCTCTAGCTTGAGACCTACAAGGCAGTAAAGGTCCCTGGCAGATAAGATGAAGATGATCTGGACATATTATGTCCTAGTACAGAAATGCAAGGCTTTTCTGGATTCTAGAAGTTTAATAAGTCACACACTAGGGACAACTGAATACTATTTGTCCTTCCACCTTGGGATACTTGTCTAAAAAGTAGGTGCTGACCAGCTTTGCCCAGCTTAGTGTGGGGACAGTTTAAGGCTAACCTATATTTCTTGCTCAATGTCTTGTTGTGAATCCACAACTATGAGCAGGGGAGAAAAAAAAGAAGAGGGGCTGGAAAAGCCCATTTGGAGTTATTTTCCCCTGAGAATCATCCTACGACACTGAGATCACTCCCCAAGAGGCCTATATGCATGAAGTGTTCAAATCACTTTATAATTCCTTATAGTTATGCTGACAGATAAAAATTTTGATTAATAGAAGAGTTTGGTAGTTTGAAGCTATTTATTAGATAACATAGTAGGTTCATTAGTCTTTTGCTAAACTAGACATCCAGAACTATATTAATACACATACCAATTCACTTCTCTCTCCTCTGTTTCTCTTTCCAATCATTCTTTCTAGTTGTTTCAGTATTTCTTCTACTTTGCTGAGAAGATTGCTCATATTGCTTTATGCCTTAAAAATGGAAGCTCCAAATCCGAATCACGCACAAAGATCATCAGCTATATGTTTTCACAAAGGTGATTAATCTAAAATATCAATGTCTATAGGGCCTTTTCTCTACAACTAGTTCAATTTAGCTGATAAATACTCTCCAATTTCTTGCTGGGAACAGGAAAGTCTGGCTACCAGTATTAGTAGGAACCACACAGAACACAGAATGTACTTAATTAAGTGACCACTTGATTAATCCCCATCTATTTCCACAAGTACCCTGGTTATCCTCTGGCTCAGATACCTTGTGTTGCCTTCTTCACATTGAGCAACTAGACCTCGTCAATTGCTGGTAGGAGTGTGTATTGATACAACACTCCAGAAAACATGTTTCAAGCACACGCTTAAACTATATAAATGGATAAGCTATTCTTCTTTCCCCAATATACACCAAGTAGAAGTGAGAATTTAAGTCTTCTAAAAGTTATGCTTTATTTATCATAGTCAAAAAAACTGAAACAAACTAAAGGTCTACCAGTAGAATAAACTAGGGTATATTTATATAACCAATGATTTACAACCTGAAAGAATAGCTGATATATATAATAATATGAATCTCAAAGACATGAAAGAATACATGGACCCAGTTATAGAAAGTTAAGGAAAAGATAGTCTGCATTCAGAGAAGTCAAAACAACAACCTCTAAGAGCAATAGCTGGAAAGAATAATAAACTCTCAGGGGTGATAGAAATGTTTTGCTTAGTGTGGATCATCATTATACACATATACACACATATAAAACTTTAGTAAGCTGGACATATATTTCACTGCTAAAAGTTATACAAAAATGGAACTTTTTTGTAAACATTTAAATGGAATCATTCAGCAAAAATATTCTGGCAACAATGTTTTAAGCCCCCTACCAATATATTAAGATAAACAATTAGGTTCCAAATTCCTGAAATATATGGTTATTATATCAGTAATACCTTGAGGTATTATTTATCCGCATTTAAATATGCTTTAAGTACAATAAACAGTAACTTTGTAAAATAACATTGCTTTAAAAACAGATACAGATGTGGGGGTGGAGGTGGGGGTGGATCAGTGCTGGTTCTAGGGTATGAACTCAGGGCCTGGGCACTGTTCTGAGCTTTTATGCTCAAGGCTAACACTCTACCACTTGAGCCACAGTTCCAATTCTGGCTTAAATATTACTCTTTTTAAGTGAAATTTATTGGGAATGTTGGATATACTTTCCATTCACATATGGTCAAGGTAACACCAAGTACTTACCCTTCTAACCTAACATCTGGTAAGGATCTGTTGAGTGCAATCATCTCACTTGCCATTAAATTGAACTGATTGATTTTAAACATCTCTTTCATCTTTTCTTGATCCTCTTTAGGAATGACGACTGGTTTCCCCATTTCTCCAGGACCTTCATGTGGCTTTTGCACTGGCTCTAGAACTAAGAATAAGGAGTAAACTTAACTAATATTAATTTCACAGCAATTGATCATGTCTATTCAATAACATTTGAGTTAAAGCTGTGCCCTCGACAACCAGAGCCAAATTCCAGCCCTGATGTCATAAGTATCCTCCTGTTATCTGTGGCCTGTTTTAGGTTTAGAAGTTGATACTTTAAAATTAAAATATAAACATTTTATATTGATGAACTTTCAAATTAAGAGTACTAAGTTCATAAAAATGCCACCTACAATGTGCTTGTGCTGGAGATAAACAAAAGATCCTGACAATGGCCAGGCTCCTGGACCCAACTACTAGTTCACGTGAAATAGAAAAGACAGGGGTAAAGGGAGCCAAGTGCCAGTGGCTCATGCTTGTAATTCTAGCTACTCAGAGAAGCTGAGATCGTAGGATCACAGTTTAAAGCCAGCCAAGGCAAGAAAGTCCATTAGAATTTTATCTCCAACTAACTACCAAAATAACTAGAAACAGAGGGTGACTCAAATGGTAGTGCCCTAGGCTTTAGCACAGAAACTCAGGGACAGTGCCCAAGCCCTGAGTTCCAGGATTGGTGCACATGAGCACACACGGGGGGAGAGAGAGAAAAATAGAGAGAGAGAGACATTAAAGGGGATGTAAATCCTGACAGAGAAACTAGAAAAAAAAATCAATTTCTTCTTCAAAGGCAACAATGAAAAGAGAATCAGAGTTAAAAAAAAGAAAGAAAGAAAGAAAGAAAAGGAAAGGAAAGAAAAGAAAAAAAAAGAAGTATCTATACCACAGGATTAACCATGAATAGACAGCTGCTAATTTTTAGAACTGGGGATTAAACCCAGGAGTTGCCTAGCAGATAGTAGCCCCTTTGAGCCAAGTCTCCAACTCATAAGTTGATTTAACTCTTGAAGCTAGATGATGGGAGTTAAATTACATGATCAAAAACTCTGGATCTTCCCTATTATTATTGGCCTATATTAGTCAGAAACCCTGTCTTAAAACAAAACCTAGCCAGGCACTGGTGGCTCATTCCTGTAACCCCAGCTACTCAGAAGGCTGAAATCTGAGGATCAAAGGCTCAGAGATCTGAGGTTCAAAGCCAGCCCAGGCAGAAAAATCCATGAGCCTCTTATTTTCCAATTATCCAGCAAAGAACCAATGGAGGTATAGCTCAAGTGGTAGAGCCCCAGCCTTGAGTGAAAAAAATCAATCAACAGTGCAAGGCCTGAGTTCAAAGCCCAGTACTGGCACAGAAAGAAAACATTAACAACAACAACCCCAAAACCCAAACCAAAATTAAACAGTAGAAGCACATTACTACTACAAGTACTTTTCAGTTTGATTATCTGAAATTCTAATATAGAGCCTACCTTATATACTCTAACCTATTGGTACACATGAAAATCAGAGCTACATTTAGAACTTATGAAGTTACACAACTATTGCATAGCATAAACTATTATAACTCTCTAATAAAGAATGGTCGTATATAATTTTCCTAGGCAAATAAGATGGTAAAATTCAAGTGGCCACCAAATATATTTTAACCATTAATAAATATTAAAAAACAACAAAAACTGTAAGTATTAAGTTCAGATGGCTTTTCATGTACTGAAAAAAATCTTGGCATAAAATTTTACACAATAATTCTAAGAATCAAATCGATTTGATAAGAGACACACAAAGGTATCTGCTATGATTTAGGTAAGTGTCTTTCTAAACACCCATATGTTAAAGACTTTGTCCTTAGTCTATAACATTATTGGCAGGTGTAGAATCTCTGGGGCCTATAGTTTTCTGACCTTAAGGAGATACTAGAATCCTGGGACTCCACTCCTCTCTTTGCTTCTTGGCCAACATGAGGCAAGTAGCTTCCTATATATGCATTCCCATGATGCACTGTCTCACTATAGACATAGAAGCAATGGATAATTTCTCTTACATATTTCTGTCACAGTGATGGAAAACTAACAATGTTGCTCCAAAGTATTATGTGAAAGCAAAATTATTTTATTAAATACTTAAGCTTCACTTACATGAAAACAGAGAATTATCATGTTTTAGTAAACTTAGTAACAAAGAAAATTATAGATCTATTCTGAAGGCCTGAAAGTAAAACCAACATACACAAAGTATAAAACATACTTTAACGTATGTACTTTAATAAGTCTTAAATTTCTAATTTGTATTTTTCTCACAGAAGTAGAACAAAATTACCACTTCATTTTGAAAAAAATTACTAAAATAGAGGCAAAGATTGTTTCTTCCTCACTGTTTTCTATTTTATTACACAACTGTTACCCTTTACTGCCTATATATATTCCCCTATTCCAAACATTTTGATATTTCTGAAATTGGAATGTTGCTTACAGTAATTGGAATGTTTTTGCTTTCACAGTGCCACATAAGTATTGTATAAACACAAGTATGATATTATGAAATGCTTCATAGTATTTTAAGTACCAAAATATGATCTGTAACTAAACTTATTGGTAACACTGCTACTTCAATATCTTTGCCAATTTCAACCCCTGTTCCAACCTTCTGTTCACTTTATAAAATGTTAAAATACTTAAGACACAATTTCTAAGCATTTTGGAAAACCTTTATAGTGGGGTGGGGAACACTCATCAAAGCTTGTGAAATCACTGGGGACAGACACATGTACTTCTCACATGCTTCCTGTCTGCTGCCAGTGGCCATCTACCTGTACTGATAATTTTGTATGCACCCCAAATTATGTTATATATTATAAATAGTTCTTGGCAGAAAAAATAGTTCTCATTCCTACATATTAATATCTTCAATTTTTAATCACTGAAATTTTTTCTACAAATTGTGGCCTCAATGTTTCTTAATGTTTGACAGTTGAAATAATTTCTAATATAAAAACATTTCAGAGCTGAAAATCAAGTACACTGGGAGCATGATAATCAGTTCTTATAATATCTGTAAGAATACTGTATATCCTATGCAACATCTAAATCATAAATTGGATAAATTTTTGCTAAATCTAGAAAACCCTACAAGACTAGTGAAAACTTTTCCCAGTCCATAACCTATGCTAGTCTTGTTATTTTGATTGTTTCAGATCATCTCCAGTATAAAAATACAATTTATAGGGCTGGGAAGGTGGCTCAGTGGTAGAGCGCTTGCCTTGCATGCCTGAGGCCCTGGGTTCGATTCCTCAGCACCACATAAGCAAAAAGAAAAAAGCCGGAAGTGGCGATATGGCTCAAGTGGTAGAGTGCTAGCCTTGAGCTGAAGAGCTGAGGGACAGCGCCCAGGCCCAGAGTTCAGGCCCTACGACCAGACCCCCCCCCCCCAAAACAAACACAATTTATAATTATTTAATACCTACCCTACTAGAATTACCAAAGATGGCCATTTTGTACTTAAAAGAAGGCAAAACAAGTAAAGGTGAGAATAAGAAAACTGTTAAGTACATCAAAGAATCTTTAAGGGGCATTAAGCATTAACAACTGTAAGTAATTGTACTTATAGCTACACCATCTTTATTCATAACAAAAGAAGAGATTTTGGTAAGTTTTACTTGTCAACAGAGTTGAATGTTCAAAAATAAGATCCTTGTAACACTACTCTACAGTCATTAGTCTACTCTACAGTCATTAGCTACTGATTATTTCTTTTTTATTTATTTTGTTTTTGCTCTTTAGTTTTCAAATGCCATAAAAAATAAAAATCCTGGAGGGGCTGAGTTCTATCAAGAGAGATTTTTAGATACAGAATGTAAATGCCAATCCTAACACAAAAGCTAATACGCTTGGTGCTATTATAAAGCATACTTGCTTCCCCCAACCACTTTAGTAAAAAGACCTCTTTCAGAGGCTCCACAGCAGTTTGTCACGAGTGGAAACAGAACAACAAGCATATGAGCTCTGATACAACTTTGGCCCCCTCAGCAACCACTGCACTGAAACTTCATACATCAAGGTAGATTTTCAAACTATCCCTCTTCCGTATCAGTTATCTTCCTTTCTCTTCAACTCCTTATATTGAAGATGAAGCCCTAGGAGGAAGCTTGCCTCTCAAGGCCATGTCCCTTAGCTATGTATTCACCTTCAGCATTCCTCCTCTTCCACTGCTGACTCACTTCACTTCCCTGGCTATTACAATGCCTCTAAACCATCCTGCCTTGTATATACTGTAACTTAAAACTAAATCTCTTTCAGAATATACTAGTCTCATACCTCTTCTAGGAGCCTTTTCTCCAGAGGCAATAATACTGTATCTCCTAGCTCTACATTGTTATTTCCAACCTATTTTTCTTTTGCTTGGCATTTTTGAACTTTGTACAAAATTTACAACTTTTCTTTGAAATATGTGCCATTAGTTGTTTCCAAAATTCTTAACCTTAGAATCCTCTTCAAGTATTCTTTTCATTTATTTTTTTATGCCCATCCTGGGGCCTGGGCATTGTCTTTGAGCTGTTTCTTGCTCAAGGTTAGTACTTCACCACTTGACCACAATTCCATTTCTGGCTTGTTAAGTGCTAAATTGGAGATAAGAGACTTAAGGACTTTCTTCCCCAGGCTGGCTTTGAATGTGATCCTCAAATCTCAGCCTCTTGAGTAACTAGGATTACAGGCATGAGATATTGGAACCTCACTAAGAATTATCCTATTCTTATAGCCTTGATATGATGCTGTCTCACATGTTGATAACTTGCTCTTTCCAGTGTTTCTTTTATTTTTCCTATATTTTAAACTTCTCCCTCAACATAAATAATATATGCACACAAGTTTGGCTTTGTTCCTTTATCTTTTGTATTACCTTCTCCACAGGCATATCTCTACTTCCCTAAACTGCGTATGTTGTTTTTTTTAAATTCTATTGTTTCCTTTTCTTGGCATTCATTTCATAAAGTGTTATTTTATTATGATCATATTGCATAGCTATTGTGCCTTTGTCTACCACTCCTATGCATATCCTCCTGTGGCCTCTAGACTGAGTTTCTTGTAAAGGAATTCTGTCTTGCTGTTAATCACAGAACTAGTAGCATTTCATATATTGCTCAGCTCTTGTCTGAGCTTTGAAAACATTTATTAAAGTGAATCTTCACATGATACAAATCCCTTTGAGTGTTTGCACTTGGGATAGAACACCATAAACTACCATGAGAAGTGGCAATGAATCAAAGTAGGGTGAGGGGAAAGTTTGTATCTAGTATCCAAATTTCTTGCTGGTGAATAGGAATACTTGTAGATAAGGAGGTATATCATTAACAAGTTAAGGTGACCATGGTTTGTCACTTAATAAAGTTACTAAACAGGGGCTGGGAAGGTGGCTCAGTGGTAGAGCGCTTGCCTTGCATGCCTGAGGCCCTGGGTTTGATTCCTCAGCACCACATAAGCAAAAAGAAAAAAGCCGGAAGTGGCACTGTGGCTCAAGTGGTAGAGCGCTAGCCTTGAGCTGAAGAGCTGAGGGACAGCGCCCAGGCCCAGAGTTCAGGCCCCACGACTGGACCCAAAAAAAAATAAAGTTACTAAACAGCAGAGCCATAGAGTATATACTATGTAAATGGATGATCTGAATAAGAACAATGGAGAAAGTGAAAATTAAAAGAAGTTAGGGGCCAGTCTGGGAACTACAAGCATCTAATGCTAGCCAGTAAATATAATTTAAGACAAATTTCTCAAGAGTAAATAAACTGAACTTGTTATATAAACCTATCCTCCTAAAATTATGATAATGGGCAATACACATAATTTTTAGATTGTAAATATTGGGAACCAAGTACCCTTTTTATTATAAAAATGTAAAAAAATTTAAACATGACTACATATGCAAAGAAAATTTACATTGAAAAAGTATTTGTATATAATTCTTAAAAAGAGGGGAAATAGGCAAAGTGCTATAGAGCTATGGGTGTGTGTGTGTGTGTGTGTGTTTAGTCGTGGAGCTGGAAATCAAGGTCTGGGTGCTGTCCCGGTGTGTGTGTTTGTGTGTGTGTGTGTGCGCATGTGTGTGTGTGTGTATGTGTGTATGGGGGTGTGTGTGTGTGTGTGTGTGTGTGTGTGTGTGTGTGTGTGTTTAGTAAGGTCTGGGTGCTGTCCCTGAGCTTTTTCATTCAAGACTAGCATTCTACCACTTTGAGCCACAGATTCACTTCTATTTATCTAGTGGTTAGTTGGAGATAAGAGTCTTACAGACTTTTCCTGCCTGGGTTGGCTTTGAACTGTGATCCTCAGATCTCAGCCTCCTGAGTAGCTAAGATTATAGATGTGAGTCACCAGCACATGGCTAGTCATGTGTTCTTTAATGATAGAGACCTTTATAATTCAGAATATGCTGAATTACTGCCTCTTATAGTGTAGTCATTCATTATGGCTAAAAAAAAAAAAAAAATAGGAAAAAAGGTAGCATTGTTTGTTGGCTTGAATATCAGAAGCTTAGAACTCAATCTTCCAAAATTATCAGTACTATCTTTTTATGTTTTCAGTAACAATGCAATGATTTCACTATCACCCATATTCTATAGCCTGATCTTCAGCCCTTTTACTGTAAGAGTGCTAACTGGAGCTATTTATATAGCATTAATAAAAAAGGATTTTCTAGATTACACATTATTTATAAAGACTTCTCCCTTGGGCTGGGAAGGTGGCTCAGTGGTAGAGTGCTTGCCTTGCATGCACAAGGCCCTTGGTTCATTTCCTCAGCACCACATAAGCAGAAAAAGCCAGAAGTGGTGCTGTGGCTCAAGTGGTAGAGCGCTAGCCTTAAGCTGAAGAGCTGAGGGACAGAGTTCAGGCCCCACGACCAGCCAAAAAATAAATAAATAAAAAAAATTTTAAAAAAAAATAAAGACTTCCCCCTTAGGAATATGATAGAAAAGCAGAAAAAAACTCTTTTGAGATCTGATAATATAATTTTAATCATCCACTCATTATTATGGTAGACTAATCTATACAATTTTAATAATTCCAACTACATTATTTGGTAATAAAAATAACTTATAGAAAATTAAATATAGTTAATACTAACACAAAAACTGAAATGGGCAATTCAACAGTTTTCGCTGGTCCTGGGGCTTGAACCCAAGTACTGGGCATGTCCCTGGACCTATTTGTGCTCAAGGCTAGCTTTCTACCACTTGGGCCACAACATCACTTCTGGCTCTTTTTGAGTGGCTTATTGCAAATAAGAATCTCATGGACTTTTCTGTCCAGGCTGTCTTCGAACCATGATCCTTAGATCTCAGTCTCCTGAGTAGTTAGGGTTAGACATGAGCCACCGGTACCCATCTAATTCAACAATTTTAACAGAAAAACCAACTATAGATTTGTTGGAAGTATAATCATCACATATGTAGAAAGCTAGATATTATTATTAATTTTAAAAAGTTAATTATATTGTTCAAATAAATAAAAACTAGTGATATATTCATAAATATAGTTTTTTGCAAAACATCACTCACCATCTCCAGCAGGAAGTCCTCGTTCCTTTTTCTCATCACATTTGTTGCACTCACTGAAGTAAAGCAGCAGGAACATATCCAAGAGTACCCAAATCAAGGAGGTGGCTAGAACCACCTTACAATATGCAAATTTTCTCATGGCACTTTAAGTCAAATGCAAAATTTTAAAATATATATATATATGTATATAAATATACAAATATCATGGAAATTATTCCAATCCAGTTTCATCAGAAATCACGTTCATATCCTAGAGAGGAAAAAGTAAAAAAGACTAATTTAAAAACTCAAGACTTAGAAAATCAATTTCATGATTAATTTGACTATTAATACAATTACATTAACAATGAAATTTTATGATTATATAAGAAACTTGTACAAAGCAATATAATATGCAGTAGGAAATTAGGTTAAATGTTATAAGCATGCACTTTACAATAAATGTGTAGAAATATGCTCACTTCCCTAAATTAGACATGTAAATTAAAACAAGTGAGCTATTTCCCACCCATTAAACACATGGATTTTAACACTCTTTCAATTCAACTGCTATATTAAATACTAAGGCAAAAGCCAATCTACTAACTGCTACAGGAGTCTAAGCAATCAATGACCCTAGTCATTAGCTTATATGCTAAGTCTTGTCCCTCTTCCCTACTCAGTACCATCCAAAAAAACCTCCAATTACCAATAACTCAGGAAACACTCACAAAAAGCATCATGAAAAAAAATATTATAAGATCTGAGACCTAGTCTTGGCTCTGACGTCCCTAATTTTGATTTTGTATTTGTCCTTCTCCCAATCGCTCTTGTAACCACTGCTAAAATACCATAAGAAAATTTGTAAAGCAATTTGGGATACTCTGTCTAGAAATGTTTCTGGCACATAAGATATTATCTTGAGGAGCTCTGGAGCCTCAGAGAACAAAGAAATTATGTCAGGGAATTGCTGACACTACAGCTAAAAGAAACAAACCAAATGTATTCTAATATGGTAACAGAGGAAACACACTTTATATATGTGCCCCACACTGAAAGCCATGTAAGCAGATACTCTGAAAGAATTGGTTGATAGGCAACCGAAGAGCTTCTTACAAGAATGGCCAGCAAAAATGAATATACGTGAACAATTTGAGAGAGCTGAGTTCATTTATGAACTTATGACTTTTTACAAGGTTACTAGACAGCAACCTGAAAATCACGTGGAAAGAAATTAGGTGGTATTTTTTGTTGTTGTCAGCCGTGGGACTTGAACGCTGGGCCTGGGTACTGTCCCTGAGCTCTCCAGCTTAAGGCTACCCCTTGAGCCACAGCACTACTTCCGGCTTTCTGGTGATTTACTGGAGGTAAGAGTGTCACTGATTTTGCTGCCCTGGCTGGCTTTGAACCACTATCCTCAGATCTCAGCCTCCTGAGTAGCTAGATTATATTGTGAGTCACTGGTGACCACTTGGGCTATACTTTTTTTGGGGGGGGAGGGGGTGGTCCGGTCGTGGGGCCTGAACTCTGGGCCTGGGCACTGTCCCTCAGCTCTTCAGCTCAAGGCTAGCGCTCTTCCTCTTGAGCCACAGCGCCACTTCCGGCTTTTTTTTTCCTTTTGCTTATGTGGTGCTAAGGAATCGAACCCAGGGCCTCATGCATGCAAGGCAAGCACTCTACCGCTGAGCCATCTTCACAGCCCCTGGGCTATACTTTTAAATATAAAGAATTATTACTTCTGCTCATCTCTTTGGGAACTTCAGTGTCTTGCTATATTTTTCCTTCTATCAGACCAACATTCTCTGACTTCAAGGTAAGAACAAGGATGCTCCTGTCATATTCCTGCCTTAAAAGCATGCTATTCAATGTGAAACTTGATACTGTATCACATGTAGTAGTAGCTACTAACAACTATGGCAACTAAGAGAATTACATCATGGAACAACAGTTTTAGATAGATAGATAGATAGATTATATATCACATCTATATCTATCTATATAGATATGTATATATCTCCAGTCCTGGAGCTTGAACACAGGGCCTGAGCACTCCCTGCCCTTCTTTTGCTCAAGGCTATCACTATACCATTTGAGCCACAGTGCCTCTTCTGGTCTTCTCTCTTTATGTGGTGCTGAGGAATCAAACCCAGGGCTTCATGCATACTAGGCAAACATTCTACCACTAAACCACATTCCCAGCCCCATTTTAAAATATATTTGACATGAAAAGCTACCTACTGTTAGTATTATGCTCACCTTTGGTCATCAGCTCCATCCAGACCTGAGCCCCTCCCATCCCTGGAGTTCTCTCCATAAAGCTGGCTCCTCCCTCTCTCCTCCCAGATCCACCTGGGCTTCAATCTACCTCACTTTGCAACCCTCAGAGTCTCTTGCTACCTGGTTAGGGACAGGTGCCATGTGCTCCCTCTTGGGGGAAATATAGCTCCTCTAATAAACCTTATAATAATCTTTCTCCTGCCTGCTTCTGCATGGTCCCCTGGGATGGATGTGTGGGACCCTTCACCTACCTCTTTTGATCACTGGCCAACCTACTTGCTGCTAATATAATGGACTTAAAACTGGGTGTTGGTGGCTCACACCTGTAATACTAGCTACTCAGGAGGCTGAGATCAGAGGATCTTGGTTCAAAGCCAGTCCAGGCAGAAGGTCCATGAGATTGTTATCTCTAATTAATCACCAGTTGCACTAGAAGTGCAACTGTGACTCAGTGGTAGAATGCTAGCTAGCTTTGAGCAAAAAGAGTTCAAGGGCAGTGTCCAGACCTGGAGTTCAAGTTCAAGCTCTGACTGACCAAAAAGAAAAAAAAGAAAAAAGTGTACCTGATTACTAAAATATAATGTCAGTTTTACTAGTATCTAGTTAGTTTATATATACCTAAAAATTTACCTTCTCTTATCAGACCCTTCCAGAGAAAGGTAAACTTTTGTCTACACAAAGACTTAGCAAGAAAATTGTTATAGCAGTTGAATCATAATTACCAAAATGCATGAATAATTATCTACCACCTGATAAACAGATAAATAAACTGTGGTACTGAGCATCCATTATTTGAAATGTTTAGGATCAGAACTGTTTCATATTTCAGAGTGTTTCAGATTCTATAATATTTGCAAAAACTTTACCAGCTGAGCATCCTTAACCTGAAATCAGAAATGCTCCAAAGTTTACAACTTTTTAAGCATTGGACCTGTACTCAAACGTTTTGTATTTTAAGTATTTAAGTTTCAGATTAAAATGTGCAATTGTAAGTCTAGACAATGAAACTTGACAATCCAACAAACTATTATTTATTATTACTAATTACTACCCTAAGCTGAACAAAGAGAACAAAATTATCATCTGAGGTGCTCACAGTAGATTTCTACAAAGTTTACTGGCACAATTATTCCCATTTAGGGTTTGCAATATTTGATGATTTAGCAGTGATTAACTTCTAGCACTATCTTTTAAGTTTATTTTCTTTATAAAGAGAATACAAAGAAGGTTGCTAACACAGAAAAGTAAAATACAAAACTGCCTTTAAAATCACATCTCAGATACTCTATTATCAGTGTGTTAAGTGTCCAGTCCATTCAGTTATTTAGAAAAGCAACTTCTTTAGGAAAACTAAAGAAATTTAGTTATTAAAGCAAGTTTGTAACACCCATTTTTACCTCAAATACTACCTCAAATGTGCTTATTATAGAGGGAAGGTAAGTGTTATATAAAGTGGTACCATGAAAGATCTTCATGGTAATACATTAAGTTTTTAAAAATAAAACAATGGGTTTGCAATGGGTCCACCTGTATTCCTATCTAAACGATTTGTTTTTTCCCTTCCCCTCCACAAATTATACCAACAATGAGATGTACAAATCATTATGTCGAAAAACGAACTTTACAACTTTGGCGGAGGCGGGGATGGGGAGTGGTGGGGGGTGGAGGGGTGGTGATAGGATGGGAAGGGGAAACAAAGGAGGCGGCAATAATGCTTGATAAGAAATGTACTCATTATCTTGTCCATGTAATTGTAACCCCTCTGTACGGTATTTTCACAATTAAAAAAAAATACATTTGCTCAGTAGACATTTCTAATCCCTCTCCCTACCTCCCCACCACAAGCACTGAGCATTGTGTCTTAGGCAGTACCAGAGTGTCTTCATACTAAGTTTAAAACAGCACTAATATCTACAAAACCATGTCAAAATGCCATTCACATTGTTTTATAGTTAAAAGACTGTATCACAGATAAAACCAAAGAGCCTTCCTGAATCTACTCCTTGTCTCTTCCCCATCTCCTTTTTCTTTTGGTAACACAGCAGGGCCTTTGGCCACAGGATAAACAAACGGCCTAGGCCAACCACAGAATCTGACTTCTTGGTCTCTTTTGTCACAGACCTGGAAGGCTATGGTCATACTTCTCATCTGGAGAAAGCCAAATGAAACCAAGCAAAGGCAGAGGAATGAGGGGTTCTCCTGGTAATCAAGCCCTAACCTTTTGTGACCACCAGTAATCTTACTAATTCTCTTTGCCGCTAAAGAGTCTGAACTGAGTTTCTGATATAACAAGAATGCTTAGGATGGAGAGGGGAGCAGAGATGGTAGAGAGTATTCTGAAAGTAATATCAGGACTGCTCAATAAGCTTCCCCTGTATTGGTCAACTTATATATACATTTTGAAGCAACACTATTAAAATATACTTTTTAATGTATCAAATCACAAATACATATAAAATACCAAGAGTATAAAACATGAAATGTCAAATGTTTATACACATGTAACAACCACTCATTTAAGAAGAAAACATGACCTTTAAAGTTCCCTAATTCCATCTCTTTCCTTGATCCTCAAAGGCAACACCTAAACTTATTAACATGTCCTTTCTGATGATTTAACCTTACTGATATTCTTAACAATGTATTGTTTCTCTAGTTTCTGAATTGTTTACTAATGGAAAATTGAGACTTGCTCTTTTCTGAGACTGTGTTCCTGAGATTCATCCATCTGGTTGCATATAGCTATAGTCAATTCCTTTTCAGTACTGAATATTTATGAGATTAGTTACCCACACTTCTTCCACTTTTTAAAGGCACATTGAGATCCTTTCTAAGTATGTTATTACAAGTAGTATAGGATAACAACACATGAACATATTTCCTAGTATACATGCATAGCAGTATTTAGAGCAGAGGCTGACATTCTTGGCAAAGGCCAGATGGTGAAGATTTCTAGGCTTTGTGAGCCAAACTTTGTTGCAACCGTTCAACTGTGGTCTTTTACAATAAAAGGAGCCATATATGACAACTTTCTAATAATTTATGAGCATTGAAATGCAAATTTTACATAACTTTTACATTAGAAATTTAAAAACATTTTTCAACCACACATAAAAATATTTTAAAAAATTCTCTCATGAGTCATCACACCTACCCTAATCTAAAATAGATGCTTGGGAATTCTAAGTCAAAGTTCTGCATATTTTCACTGTAATTAGATAGCACCTACTGTTTTCACTGTTGTCTCAAGTGGTTGAAGCAAACCATCCAAAAACTCTGGTGAATGCGCTACAGTGTTTGCAACATAAACTAGTCAAGCTTTCCTGTTTTCAGCAATACTGATGAGTACATAATTGGTATATTTTTTAAAAACTTCTTTATTGTTATTGTTTTTCAGACAGGGGTCACTAAACAGCCTGGGCTGGCCTGAAATTTACTACATAGACCAGGTTATCCTGGAACTCCCCATACTACTTCTACCCCAATTTCCTGAGTGCTGGGATTACAGATGTGTACCACCATGTCCAGCTTTGTCTTTGATAGCCTAACCTAGTTATACTTCGTTTTCTACACCATCTCTGCCATTCTTGGTCATTCTATTCCTATTCTCTACTATACCTATCAAAGCCTACCCCAGAGTTTGGTTTGTCTTTTTTCTATTAGTTTGTGAAAACCTTTATACGGTGTTGTTTCAGTTACATGTCCTACAAGTTATCTTTTCTCAATTTATAGCTAATCTTTTTAAATAAGGAGTATCAAATTTCCCATGTTTAAAAAACTGTTTATATGGGGCTGGGAATGTAGCCCAGTGGAAGAGCACTTGTCTGGCAAGTACAAGGCCATGAGTTTGGTCCTTGGCTCTGAAAATTAAAAAAAAAAAAAAAAAAACGAAAAACTTAATATGCCTAGAAATTATTAAAAATGTTTAGTGTGGTCTATATTTTTAGCGACTCAGGAAGCTGAGATTTGAGGATCACAGTTCAAAGCTAGCCCCAATAGTAAAGTCCATGAGACTCTTATCTCCAATCCAATAAACTACCAAAAAGCCAGAAGTGGAGCTGTTGCCTAAGTGGCAGAGTGCCAGCCTTGAGCAAAAGCAGCTCAGGTACAGCACCCAGAACCTGAGGTCAAGCCCCAGGACCGACACAAAATAATAATAAAAATGTTTCAATGGAATTTTTTAGATTGTTCCTGTTTAAGGAAGGTTGGTATCATTGTTTCTTATAAAAAATTTAATCCTATCCCTAAAGGTTGTACAAAGCCAATTCTGTAAGAAATCATGTTTGTTTCTGTACTCTAATTTGCTTGCCTCTCTCTAAATCATACTGCTGTCATTACAGGTTTTACTAATTCCTCATAAAAAGTCTTTTCACCTTATATTCTTCAGTAATGTATTGATTACCCTTATTTCATTGGTCTTTCTTAAAAGTTTTAACTTTCTTAAAGAAAGAAATTGCAGAAGACACTAGGAAATGGAAAGACCTCCCATGCTCCTGGATAGGCCGACTTAATATAGTAAAGATGGTAATACTTCCAAAACTAATATACAAATTCAATGCAATTCCTATTAAAATCCCAATGACGTACATCACTGAAATACAGAAAACAGTCCAAAAATTCATATGGAACAACAAAAGACCTAGAATAGCCAAAACAATTCTAGGGAATAAAGACAATATGGGAGGGCTATCCATGCCGAACTTCAAACTCTACTACAGAGCTATAATAACAAAGACAGCATGGTACTGGCACAAAAACAGACCCGAAGACCAATGGAACAGAATAGAAGATCCAGAAATAAATCCACAGGCCTACAGCCAGCTGATATTTGACAAAGGAGCCAAAGACATACAATGCAAGAAACACAGCCTCTTCAACCGCTGGTGCTGGGAAAACTGGGCAGCCACATGCAGAAAACTAAAAGTGGACCCCAGCCTATCACCATGCACCAACATCAACTCAAAATTGATTAAAGACCTTAACATTAAACTGAATCTCTGAAACTACTGCAGGACAGAGTAGGAGAAACACTTGAACTAATAGGCACAGGAAGGAACTTCCTGAACAGAGTCTCAGGGTCACAACAAGTTGGAGAGAGACTCGACAAATGGGACTACCTTAAAATAAAAAGCTTCTGCACAGCTAAATCTATCGCAACTAAGCTAGAAAGACAACCAACTAATTGGGAAAAAATATTTACCAGCAATATATCAGACAAGGGGTTAACATCCTGTATATACAGGGAACTCAAGAAACTAATCCCTCCCAAACCTAACAAACCAATTACTAAATGGGCAAGGGAACTAATGGGGAACTTCTCAAATGAAGAAATAAAAATGGCAAAGAAACACATGAGGAAATGTTCATCATCCCTGGTGGTGAAGGAAATGCAAATAAAGACAACCCTGAGATACCACCTTACCCCAGTCAGAATGTCCCACATCCACAAATCAGCCAACGACAAATGCTGGAGGGGATGTGGAGAAAGAGGAACCCTATTACACTGCTGGTGGGAATGTACACTTATACAACCACTTTGGAAAGCAGTCTGGAGGGTCCTTAGAAAGCTAAAGATTGACCTCCCTTACGACCCAGTCATACCACTTCTAGGCATCTACCCTGAACAACAGGAACCAATATACAAGGACACGTGCACCTCCATGTTTATTGCAGCACTGTTCACAATAGCTAGGATATGGAAACAACCCAGATGCCCCACCACAGATGAATGGATCCAAAAATTGTGGTATCTATACACAATGAAATATTATGCAGCCATTAGAAATGACAAAATAATGGCATTTGCAGGGAAATGGATGGAGCTAGAAGGAATCATGTTGAGCGAGGTAAGCCAAGAACGAAGAGACAAACAGTACATGGTCTCCCTGATAAGTGGATGCTAAATCCAAAATGTTAGGTGATACAACAAAACTAACAGGACTTAAGAAACAAAGAACTCCCACTCATCTGGTTGAACCACTACTAAATATCCCCATGCTGCTGATCACATATATGGTATATAACATGTGAACACCGTTATATGTTACAGACTGTGATAGACAATTTGCTCCAGGAAAGTTAGAATGAACTTGTGACTTTAAATGAGCATCATTATTCCACAATACTGTGAAATTCCAGAAATTATGTAATCACTTAATCACAATCAAAAAAAAAAAAAGAACCTCGGGGAAGATAGGGAGGGAAGGGATGGTAGGGGGAAACTATGGAGGGGGTAACAATGCTCAAGAGGAAGTGTACTCATTACCTCACTCATGTAACTGTAACCCTCGGTATAGTATCTTTACAAAAAAAAAAACAAAAAAGTTTTAACTTTCTAAGCTCCACTCAAAGAGAATGCTACTGTAATTCTAAATACGTTGAAATAAATTTATAAGTAACTGGAGGAATTACTATCATTACAATACCAAATATTCAAATTAAAAAAAGTTCCATCAATTTATTTATGCCTGTTAATATCTTTCAATAAACCTTATGTAAGAGATATCCTTACGATCATTTTACTCACTTAAAATGATATTCCATTTACTTCAAAAGCAACCTAGTAGTTTGTAATTACTTTAAGGGCTGGGGTCATGGTTCAAGTAGTAGGGAACCTGCCTGCCTATCAAGAGTTAAGACCTTGAATTCAAACTCTAGTACCATAAAAAAAAAAAGTGTTTAAGTGGGCATGATTAAACAATAAACAATTCTACTGTTCTGAGAAAATAAACTCAAAAAATTATAAAGATCATAAAAATGGTTGATGGAAAGAAAATAAATTCAAAAAATTACAGAGATCATAAAAATGGTTTATAAAAGAGTTAAACTAAAAACATTGTAAAAATGATTTTTAAAAATGATATAGTTTTGGCTGATGGCACACCCTTCTGCAAAAGTAAATTTTGCCTTGCTTGGGGAAAAAAATGCATGGTTACCAGGTGCTTGCAACACATGCCTACTAATCCTAACTACTCAAGAGCCTGAGATCTGTGGATTGTGGTTCAAAGCCAACCTGGCAGGAAAATCGGTGAGACTCTTATCTCCAACAAACTACTCAAAAAAGCCAAAAGTGGTGCTGTGGCTCAAGTGGTAGAGCACTCATCTTCAGCAAAAGAAGCTCAGGGACAGGGTCCAGGCCCAGAGTTCAAGCTGCATGACCCACCAAAAACACAAATCAAAATGCATTGAGATTTCACCTCATCTCACTTAGAATGGCCATTATCAAGAAAACAATTAACAGATGACTCTAGGGATATGGCCAAAAGGGAATGCTACTACACTGTTGGTAGGAATGTAAACTACTTCAACCACTCTGGAAACTAATATGGAGGTTCCTCAAAAGACTAAACATAGACTTCCTTATGACCCCACTCCTGGACATGTATGCAACTGACCACAAACCACACTAAAGCCACCAGCACAACCATGTTCATTGCAGTATTGTTTACCATAATTAAGACATGCAATCAACCCAGATGCCCCTTAGTGGACAAAGGATCAAGAAACACACACACACACACACACACACACACACACACTCACACACACACAGGAATTCTATGCTTCCATCAAAATGAATGGCATTGCCCCATTCATAAAGAAATGGAAAGACCTGGAAAGAATGATACTGAGCGAAGTTAGTCAGACATAGGTTGTATGGCTTCCTTCATTTGTAATAATAGGATGTGCCTATAGGTAAATCCAAGGAATAGTAAAAGACAAAAACTTATACTTGGACATGATAAACAGGTCTCACAGTTAAGCCAAAGGAGGATATACTTAGGAAAGGATCACAAGGGTTCAATAGCTATGTGCATATCATATAAAATGATGTTTATCAAAATGAACTCAAGAGTGGAAACAAGAGTCTCTTTATTTTACTGTTTAAGTTCTTTTTCTTTTTTTTCTATTTTCCCCCTTTTGTCGCTGTATTTCCTTTGTGTACCTTCTGTCTTCTATATTTGTTTATCTGATTTGGAGAGGGGAAGGGGAACTATAGAAATGGTGGGTCAAAGAGTGAAGTAATTCAGCAGTGATACTAGACACTATGTTGGAAATGAATTATACAACTTGGGGATGGAGGGAGATAGGAAAAAACTGGGAGAAAATGAGAGGGAGGGATGACACTGTTCAAAAGAAATGTACCTAATACCTGACATGTAACTGTAACCCCTTTGTACATCACCTTTATAGTTAAAAGAAAAAAAAAAGGGCTCTGTTAGGCCACCTATTTCTAATTGGTGCATATAAACCACAGGCTGTTATATTCCTTTGGCCAATACACATAACCAAATTCTGGACTTGGGATGTGGCTCAAATGGTTCAGAATATCCAAAACAAAGGCAAAGTCCTGGATTCAAACTCAAGTACTGCCAAAACATCAACAGCAATAATAAAAATCCTATCAATTCCTGACCAACTAGGTCTGAGAATAATGTTGGGAAACATTTAGAAAAAGTTACATCTCTCTAGGAAAAGGCATGATGAAGAAGCTATACTTTTCCACATAAAGTCTGTATGGCACATTCCAAAGTTTTAGCTATACTGAGGCCAACAAGGAAGCTAGCAACATACTGAGAATGACAAAAGTGAAACTGTGGAAAGCACATGAGCCTTGATGGTATCATGGAGCCTGAAAAACCTCTTATGTAGAAACTTGTTATGTGAGATGATAAAGCCTTTCTATGATTAACTGGGTATTCTATCCCTATAGTTGAAAACTTCCTGAAATACCATTCTGGCAACCTATAATTATTGGTTCAGATAGATACGCATCTTGTGAAGGAAAAAAATGGTGAAAACAGTATCTAAATTACTAAGTTTACTTTTATAGGTACATAGAATTTCAGTAACTTAACTACAAATTAGAATGACATACCTATCTTAGACATAACATTGCAGTTATGCTCTACTTAAAGACAGGAGGAGTGTGTTCTCAGAAATGTGTCAGGTGATTTCATTACTGAGAAAGCATCATAAAATATGATTACACAAACC